>NW_006800652.1:0-9860 GCF_000485575.1 Poecilia formosa | reverse complement strand
TGTTTGAGAAATACTTCTATCTCCATGGCAACCAATCAACTGCAAAACGCCTGGTTGGACCTAGCCCCGCCTTTGAGGTTCAGCTCCTCCCCCTGAGCTCCTTCAGACTAACCAGCAGCAATTAGCAACCATCAGGTGGAGCTGCTGCTCAGAGCAGCGCTGGTGAAACGTTGTTAAAGGGTTAATAGAGGAGCCATGTTGGGACGACTTCCTGGAGGAGGAGTTTAAGAAAGAGCAGGAGCTTTTAAAGAGACAGAGACCCAATTTCAAGGTGTTAAATTACTAATTACATTTCTTTTAAGTCATATTTAATATACAGCATTTTTATAACAACTGGAAAACACATAATCCTGCTCCTTTAAGGTTTCAGTCCTCCTATATTCAGTCATCTTCATCATCAAACCCAAAGTTGGTCCGTCCTCTGGACCTGCTGCCTCCGGTCGGGTTCTGGACTCCGGCTCCAGACTGGTACCCCTGCTGGTCCCCGTCATCCTCTGCCTGGCTCTCATATGGCTCCTCCTCCTGGTTCTGGTTCTGGTGGCGGTGCCGGCTCTCCTCCGGGGCGGACCAGCCCTGGTAGGGCCTCTCGTTCTGCTCCTGGGGGTAAAGGTCGTCGTCAGGGGAGAAGGTGTCGTCCAGGTTGTCGTCGTAGCGACGGTAGGAGCTGGCGTGGGCCTGCTGCTCGCGGGCGTCCAGCTCCAAGGTGCTGTGCCAAACGCCGTAGCAGCCGTAGATCAGCAGGCCTGAGGGCAGATTTACCAAACTCTGTTTCTGAATTATTTACCAACAGAGACACATTTTACAGAATAATGGGCTTCTAGAAAAACATGCAGAATATTATAAAATGTTTAATACTGCCCACTTATCCCAAACTGCTAAAACTCCACCATCATTCAGAGCAGCTGTTAGAAACCTGAGGCCTGATCGCCAACGACCCAAACACTGAGCAGAGTCGGACCAGAAACTCAAAATGTCCAAATTCAGTTTGAATTTTATTGTTAACAAGTTAATTTAATGCCAGTGCTGCCACCTGGTGGGCAAAACTTTTCAAATAGCTGCACAATACATCAAATCACATTTGTCTTAAAAGTATTTATTTGTGTGATTTTGCAACTTCAAAGAAGCATTTAGATGCAATATTTTGTTAGATACCATATTTGGACAAACATGCAAATCAAATTCTGCATGGCAGAAACAAACATGGACTGTTGATTGGACTGTTTCTGACTCCGCCCACATTTGAGTTTGCTCCAAAATATGTCAGTTCTACTTATTCTAACCATCAAATAAAAGGGTGAAAAGACACAATAAGTACCACAAAATTAGGAAATAAGATTCAACTGAATTTCACACCTGAATGTATCTAAATATTTATGACTTAAAGTTCCTTTAAATATAATTATTTCCTCTTTGTTTGCAGCATTGTGTACTGAGATGTAGGAAGGTTTTGATGCTACATTTCAAGTCCAACATGAACAATCTGAAGGTTTGAACTCACCTATCAGACACCAGATGGTGAACCTGGCCCAGGTGAGAGAGGACAGTTTCAGCATGAGGTAACTGTTAACCAATATGGCCGCCGCAGGAACGAAGGGAACACACGGCGCCATGTAGGGCAGCCTCTGCTTGCTCTCCGGCTGCTGTATGATGAGCATCAGGAGCTTGGCCAGTGATCCCAGCATCAGTGTCGCCATCAGGCCTGAAAACACGGCCGCGGCGCCTGAGCCCTGCTCCACACCAAATATGACGGTGGACCAGAAGAGGAAGGACATGAAGAAGAGGGACAGGGTGCATCTGGTGACGATCCGGCCGGACGCGGGGGTTGGGCGTGCCGTTGAGTCGGGGATTCCCAGCCGGAGTCGCAGGGTGTAGTAATGGCCGCCCAGAAGTCTTTTCAGCAGAGAGGGAGGTCCGGTGTGGAAATGCGAGTCGTCTGCCTCGCCTTCAGTCCCGCCAGCGTGGTAGGAGGATCCGTCACGGTCGGAGCCTTCCATCATGATGTGGTCGTCTTTGGTAGGTTCATCTCCAGCGTCCTTGATGTTGTCCACGTCTTCCTCTGAGATAAACTGGTGTGTGTCCGTGTCTTTGTCGGGCTGGTAGCGAAGCAGCAGCACACACACACTAACCAGGGTGTAAGCCAGCAAAGTGCCAATGGACATCATCTCGATCAGGTCGCGGAGGCTCACCAGGAGAGCCAGAACGGCGGCGAAGCTTCCCGACACCACACACGCCACCGCTGGGGTGTGTGTGAGAGCTGAGACATGCGTCAGGAACCTTCAGATACACACAACAGAAAATTAGCTTTTGTTTGTTTTATTACGTTGGGTGCTTCAGCTGAGTCTTCACCTGAACAGCAGTCCATCGCGGGCCATGGCGTAGATGACCCTCGGCATCGGGAACAAGGAGCCCAGCAGTGAGACGGTGAGTCCAGCTATGGAGCCAACAGCCACGGTGTATTTTCCCCACATGAAGCCGTGAACAGCAAACATCTCCATGAGTGGAGCGGATCCATCGATCAGGTCATAGGGAACCATAAGAGTGAGGATCACGCTCACCTGGAGGGAAACAAGGACGACCACAGCTAGTGTTTACACAAAGCTGCTTAGAAATGAGGACCAGTCAGGGGATGATGTGGTGGAGCAGCGGCAAAGCACGACCCGCGAAGGGAGGCCTCAGTCCTGGTGGTGGTAGTCGCAGGTTCGATTCCAGGCCTGGCCACATTTCCCAGATGTCTTCCCTTCTTTCATTACCCTATTTCCTGGCAAACTACTTTCAAATAAAGGCCACCAGACCAACAAAACCATTTAAAAAAGAGATGAGGACCAGTCAGAGACTAAACATTCAAGGCATCCAGACCCAGTTAAGATTTTCAATATCAAGGCAAAACCAAGACATTAACACACCAAGTCAAGATCAAAATGACAGAGTCCCAACAGCAGGACCAGATCAGAAATACAAGGTTCCAGATCAAGTCAAGATCCAGTCCAAAGATACCAAACATAAAGATTTTAAAGGGTCCAGACTGAGACCAAAACCAGGTCCTCCGAAACCAACAACTCAGTACCAAGAGCTCAATACAAAACAGTAAATGCAAAAGCTGTTTCCTAATGATTTCTTAAGGGGAGAAAGTTATTTGCCCCTAAACCTAATGAATAAACATTGAGCAGCGTTTTGACTGTTTTTAAAGGTGAACATGTGTGAACTGACCGAGACGTAGGCGGTGAGGCAGGTGACCAGCGAGGCGGTGATGGCGTAGGGGATGGATGTGTTGGCATTTTTCGCCTCCTCTCCTGTCGTTGCGATGATGTCAAACCCAATGAAGGCGTAGAAACACGTAGCAGCACCTTTCATCACCTGAACAGGGAAAAATTACAGAAACTGATAAAGTAGCATCAAACCCTGATAGAGAAAAAAAAATAAGGAGTAAAACTGAGACACTGTAAACAAAAGATGGCCAAGACTGAAAAATGTTTTCAACGTGAGCAACAATTAAAACTGGTTCCAGGAGTCATACACAAAGTGCATGAAGAGAAATTTTATTGTTTCCAGTCAAATTAAAATCTCATCAAAGATATGAGCTTAAGCATTTTGGACTATTTGATAAAAAGAGAAGCAGCAGTACATTTCCACCAAACAATCCCAGAAATTTTGAAAGTTTGAAAAGTCAAAAATTTTTAGGTTAATCTCAAATGTTCTAGAAAAAAACATGGAAATTTCAGTTAGAAAAGTGGCATATTTTCTAGAAACAATCTGAATTTTTTTTACTTTTTTCCAAGATTTTTCTAAAAAATTTCTGAAATCAATATCAAATATTCTGAGTTTTTTTTACTATTAAATTTTTGACTTTCCAAACTCAGAAATTTCCTGTTTTTTCTAGAACATTTCTGAGACTTTTTGGCAGAAATATACTCCTTTTTTTCTATCTATGGTCCAAATACAATGTTGTACTTTCAAGACGACAAGAGTTTAAAATATCTTTTAAATATGTCCTCCTTTAAATTAACAGTAGCTGTCAAAGTGTGAATGTTGTTTTTAGTTGAACTAAAATAATTTCAGATTTTGGATCGCGACCATATGACCGGATCCATGTGAACGGATCCATGTGAACGGATCCATGTGACCGGATCCATGTGAACGGATCCATGTGAACGGATCCATGTGACCGGATCCCTGTGAACGGAGTCATCATGTGAACGGATCCGTGTGAACGTGGCCACGTCTCACCCCGGACCAGCCGTACGGCAGGAACCTGCCGCCCTCCCAGTTGCTGGCTGACAGGAAGAAGAGCCCGGCGATGATCATGAAGGCCCAGACAACGACGTTGACGACGTTTAGGACGTTATTGAAGCCCACAGAGTTTTTCACGCCGAGGGCGATGATCACTGTGACCAGCAGGGCGATGAACAGGGCCAGCAGGTCGGGATACGTGTCCTCACCTTTACCTGAACCCACAGGAAGAGAATGAATGACTTTCTGGATCAGATCCGCAGCAAACTCCAGCAATGAGATGCAGTCACTGACCGAGTCCCCGGAGCGTGCCCAGGTGTGTTATCATGTAGGTACTGATGCTGTGATTGGCCAGCGAGTCGAACATGCTGCTGAGCGCCGACGCCCCGGCCGCCGTGCCGATCAGATACTCCAGGATCAGATTCCAGCCGATGAAAAACGCCACAAACTCGCCGACCGTCACGTAGCTGTAAGTGTACGCCGAGCCCGTCGTTTTAGGGACCCGGACCCCGAACTCTGCGTAGCAAACTCCTTCAAGGAAACCCAGAAACATGACAACAAATGAATTCAAGTTCTGACAAAACCATCCAAGTTGCTAATGAAAGACAGTAATTAGGCAAAATGTTATATCTTTGTTGAGAATTTGAAAATGGATAGTAGCTGTTTGAAGAATGTAAGTTGGACTAAAACCATTTTTAAATTGGTGCCAAAAAGGTTGGAAAAAATGAAATGACAGAAGTTCCAAAAATACGAACAAGAATTAAAACTGAATGAGAAAAATGTGCCGATAACTTTAACAGTTATTGCCAAAGTCAAAGACAACAAAGTTCAACAAACTCTTAATAAGACAGTCTCCAAGTAAACATCAGATAAAAAACGGTGGAAACATGTTGGGTGAAAAAGCGAGAAGGCCTGTGTCACTTCTCATGTTTCGTCTCAACTGTCATTTCACCAAAGCAGCAGCAAATATATTCATTCATAAAACAAAATGATAAAGTTTCCCTGTTATAAACAACAACAGAAATAAAAACAGCACAGGAAAAAACTTATCTTAACTCATCGTTTCTGTTTTTTAGGCTAGTGGAAGCGCTACTGCAGCACAACAAGCTGCTACAGGAAGCTAGAAAAAAGCAGAATAAACTAACTGAAACTATTGAGATCATACAAAAATATTATTAACGCTAACATCTTTCCATTGAACATAAAACAATATGGACTATAACTAAATTTTCACCTTTTTATGTACAAGGTAGCATTAACCCTGTAGCACAGATAGCTGCTCCAGGAAGCTAAAAAAGCAGCAGATTAAATACTGAGATTCCAATAAAAGCATTATGAGAAGTGGCATTCCTAAAGAGGAGGACAAAACTGAAAAATACAAACCCGTATTTTCACTTATTACGCTAGCTTAAAAGCTAGCATTGGCACTAAAGCAAAGCTAGTTGCTAAGGACAGTTAGAAAAGCCTGCAGACCTCTGAGGTAAAAACAAGAATATGATTAACTCTATAGCGGACAAACCAAGGAATAAACTGCTTTCCTTTTTTTTGTTCAGGCTACCATTAGCACTGTAACACAGCTAGCTGAAACAGGAAGCTAGAAGAGTAGCAGATTAACAAAAATATTACTGATTGTAGCATTGTTATGACGGACGTAAAGAACAAAATTACAAACTCTACACTTATTGTTGCTTCATACATAAAACCGTAAAAGCTGGGGTTAGCATTAGCGCAGTTAGCTGCTATAAACTTAGACAATTACAGTTAAAAACATGAAAACAACTTTCAGAGGAAAAAGAAATAAGCACTTTATTTCATTTTATTTGTACATTTGTTTTATTTTTTCTGATTTCTAATTTTCCTGATAGATTTAATGCTTACAAAATACTTTCATTTTATTGTTTATATGAAAGGGAACTAAGGACACATAATTTCCCTTCCAGATCAATAAAGTATCTCTCTGTCTGCCAATTCCTTTATTTTTCTATAATCAGTTGGTTTGTGTTGGTAAAAGTTCATTTCTAAACGTGATCTCTGAGTTTCCGTCATGTTTGAGGCCGTTTACCTGACAGTATGGAGGCCACCGCCGCAATGATGAAGGACAGGATGACCCCTGGGCCGGCCATCGCCTTGGCGACCAGCCCGGCCACCACGTACATCCCGGTGCCCACGCAGCTGCCCACGCCCAGCGACACCAGGTCCAGGGTGGTGAGGACCTTGGCCAGTCCCACGCCGGAGCCCTCCGGCAGCTCGGTCAGGTCGTCGGCGCCGTGGGCCATGGAGCCCACGGGTTTGGTCCTCAGCAGGCGGGAGCTCATGGCGAACCAGGCCTCGCCCGACGACAGCCGACCCAGCCACGCCGCCATCGCTCCACCTGCTGATCACCTGCTGATGTTAACGGGCTTCACAGCCTGCCTGACATCGCTCCAGTCTCACCTGGACCGCACCAGAACCGGCTTCCAGAACCCAGAGGAAGAGGAGAGAAGCTATGAAGACACAAAATGACATGTTGTAAATTTCACTGAACGCTCAGATGGATTTCAGACGGAGGTTGCTGGAACGGAGCGGTTCTGCTGGTTTCCATTAACACTGGTACCACATTCCTGAACTGGTTCCAGTTCAGCACAGCAAAAGCCTGGAAGTGTTTCCAACTCTTCTCTCTCCTTGCTGAGATTATTTCACTTTTCTTTCAGGTCTGCTTTTTCCCTTTCAGCCTTTAATTTAACATCCTGCCTCGGTTCCTGTGGACCTGCTGGATTTTTATTCATTATTTTACAATAATATGAAACTTATTTGTTCTGTTTAATTTTAGTCAATACGGGTCAAAGGTTATTGCTTGTCTGTTTCTGCGTCATTTCAGAAAATGTTAAGCCCAGGTGTTCCTGTTTCTTCTTCGTGTTCTTTTTGTACTTCATCATCTTCTCCTCCTCCTCAGTTGTTTTCTAGCTCATTCATCAAAGATGCATCTTGTTTGTATTTACTGACAGGATCCTCAGCGGTTAGCAGATCTGCAGGATTTGGTGAATTCTGGGGGATTTTCTGCATTAAAATAATTTTGGCTTTATATATAATAAACACACATTGTAGTAAAATCCATCTTCATTTGTGCTTTAAAATGAGCAAAATATTAATAATTTGCAGAACCAATATTGAGTTCTGCCTTCGGGGTTCTGGTTCTGTGAACCGTTGGTTCCCAGTTGGTTCCCAGTTGGTTCCCAGTTGGTTCCCAGTTGGTTCCCAGTTGGTTCTCCTGCTCTGCTGTTCTGACCCACTAGAGCGAAACTCGCTCTCTGAAACTTTAATGACGCCGTGGATCAACTTTCACAGCGGAAAACTACAACAAACCAACTTCTGCTCCTGTTAAAGTGCAGCTTCACTCGTCCAGGTGATAAAAACAGAAACACCTGCGACAAACGGCAGCAGATTAAAGCAGCAGCAGCAGCAGATTAAAGCAGCAGCAGCAGCAGATTAAAGCAGCAGCAGCAGCAGATTAAAGCAGCAGCAGATTAAAGCAGCAGCAGCAGCAGATTAAAGCAGCAGATTAAAGCAGCAGCAGATTAAAGCAGCAGCAGCAGCAGATTAAAGCAGCAGATTAAAGCAGCAGCAGATTAAAGCAGCAGATTAAAGCAGCAGCAGATTAAAGCAGCAGCAGATTAAAGCAGCAGCAGCAGCAGATTAAAGCAGCAGCAGATTAAAGCAGCAGCAGCAGATTAAAGCAGCAGCAGCAGATTAAAGCAGCAGCAGATTAAAGCAGCAGCAGCAGATTAAAGCAGCAGCAGCAGCACACCTGAGCACACAGGTAAATACTCACTGGCCGTGTCTCCGTCCTGCTGCACAGCGGGTTTGAGGCGCGGTGCTGCAGAGCCGCTTTTAGCCTGCAGACCGGCGTCATGTGACCAGGCTGCTGAAATATTCAGCATCATGTTTGATGTTTGTTTCTGTGGGAACTCAGCAGGTGGAGGAAAGGTTTCAGTTAATTATCTGCACAGTAACATGGACACTTTCAGGATTCATTTCTGTTTTGATGTTAATAAAATAATATGAAGGATATAATCTGAATTAAAGGATCACCTGTATAAGTTTTCCTATTGGTCAATCAGTTGCTATGGTAACAATTTAATGTCAGTTTGCTATTGAAGCAATTTATTTAAGATAAGATGATTTATTTGTTTCCCCTGGGAAAAGTTTGACTTAAGAGAAAGAACAGTATGACAAAGACAAAACTTCAAATCAATAACAATAAATATATAAAATTCACAAATAATTAAACAAACATATAAAGTATTTCAAGATAAACCAGCCTTTTACTACAGAATACTGTAGTTTTATACGTTTAAATTTGTTTTTAAAAGTATATTTTATGAAAAAACAGCACTAACCTGCAGTGAAATTCTAACTTTTTTCACTACATTCTGAACAAAAAACAAAATTATATTAAATAAATTAAAACAAAAAACTAAATGAAAAGCAGTTTAATACATTAAGTAAAGTTAATACATTTAGGGCAAATAAAGTAAAAAATTAATCTAAAATTAAAAAAAGACTGCAGCTGAATTTTTTTTAAAAGCTCTATTAAATTAAGTTAAATTATTATAATAAATAATTTAATTAAATTTAAAAAATATAATTTAATAAATAAATTAGAAGTGAAATAAAGAAACTAAATTCATCAGAGAATATTTCAGTGTTTTCTGACGGTTCAAAGTAAATAATGCAGCATAAAACTGCAGAGCCTGTCAGGCCCAGAGCTGGATGAGGTGTGTTGTTTTAATCTGGTGGTAATCTGATGCTCAGAGTCAGATTACAGCCTCACCTGCAGGCTGCAGGCCTACGGAGGAAACGGGACACCCAACAGAAAAATACTTCAGAGTCCAGCAGCTTGAAGTCAAAGATTTTAGGTTGTTTTCCAACAATCTGGATGCAAATATAATTTATTAACACCAACCTGAGCAGGAGAGCATCAGGAGGCAGATCGCTGTGCCACCAGAGCAGAGCTGCAAGAACGGCAGCAAAGTCGCTTCTGTCCAAGGAAGTCCAGAGATGCACAGCAGAAGACATGAGTCCACCACAACGTCCAACTGAAGCCGGACTGAAGAGCTGCTGAAACCTTTAAACTCATCAAAAGTTTAATATCCTTCATGTTGCTGATGAAGCTGCATCATCGCTTTGTTTTTACTGCTGATTTATGCTTTCGCATCCACCTGAATAATGTGTAGTTCACCACTGTGTTTAATGACGTCCACATGAAAGTGGAAAAACCACAGTGGTTCCAGTCTGGCCCAAAGTACAGGAACTTCTTTGTGTCAGTAGAGCAGATTGAAGTCACATGTGGGGTTCCACAAGGTTCACTCCTCGGGCCCTTCTTATTTTATATCTACATGCTCCCACTAGCTCAGGTTACAAGTTTCAGGAACACTGGGACATTTCCCAGAGGCCTGGCTGGACATCAGGAACACCGGGACATTTCCCAACGGTCTGGCTGGACATCAGGAACACTGGGACATTTCCCAGAGGCCTGGCTGGACATCAGGAACACTGGGACATTTCCCAGAGGCCTGGCTGGACATCAGGAACACTGGGACATTTCCCAGAGGCCTGGCTGGACATCAGGAACACTGGGACATTTCCCAGAGGCC
>NW_006800651.1:132477-160374 GCF_000485575.1 Poecilia formosa | reverse complement strand
GATTTTAAAAGTGAAGTGTGATTTTTTTCCCAAAAGACAGTTGAAAAACAAATAAAAATTGAATAAAATTTGGCTAAGTTGAAGTAAGAGGCTTACTGAGGTTAGGTTTAAAACCCAGCTTGATAGGACATTCCTAGCCAGACTGACTAGGCAGAAAAATTAATGGGAGTCTTTAGCTCGGACCACCAAACGTGGTGGGGACCTGCAGAAGGTTGGAGGGAGCATAGAAAACCAAGTTTGTTCAAAAGAGCACTTATAATTGTGAAGTTGTTTTGAGTGAGCAAGAATGGAGGTAAATGGCAGCTGTGTCAAGGGAAGGAGCCACACCGACCAAACTTGGAGGGTATGTGATGCCCCTTCCACATATTCTCTGTGCCAAGATTGTCCCCCCTATCATTTTTTGTTTATTTTCTTTGCTCTAATGTGCAAGTGGGTTTCATCCTATATCCCTAACCCTCCACTAGATGGCAGCATAGGACTGTCATTGAAAATGGAACTCTCCAAACAAGCCCAACCCGGATCAAAACATAATCAAATGAAACAGACTGAGAAATATTAATAATTAAAAAAGACATTTATTTTATAACAAATTAGAAATTTTATTATATTACATCACTGTGGATGATATTAAGTAAACAAGATATCAATGTATAAACATTGAATCATGTTATTGTAATACACTGTAAGACCAACCACAGCCCATCAATTTGTAGAAGTATTTTTAATTTCTGTTTTCATGTATTTGTATATATTTTCAAAGTGTATCGTTCCATGTTGTTTTATGATGCTATGAATGGGGCTGCCAGCATAGCATCCCTCCTTTCTCTCCTCCAGCATGCACATGGGACGCCTTCCAGGATGGATCTGTCTTTTTATGTTTGTTTATAATCTTGAGATACAAAATACATATTACAAAAACAGGATAGAGTGTGACATAATGACCGCTAGGGGGCAACAAACATTGAGGCAACAAACATTGAGGCAGTACAACAGCCTAGTATTACATAAATAGATTAAAGAGAACATAAAGTGCAAATTGTAATAGCTTCAGTATTGGTGGAATGTCCAATAGTTTTGATATACTGTTTGACCTCATTGCCAAAAATGGAAAGAAGTGTTGTTTATTAGTGTAACGGCATTTATGCATGTGCCATTTGGCTAAGTATATAATAAGATTAATAATATAAAAATGTTTTTTTTAGCTGTTTGAAACTCCATCCATCCATCCATCCATCCATTTTCTGAACACCCTTGTCACTTAGCAGTGTCGGGAGGTGCTGGTGCCTATCTCTAGCTCTGTTGGATAGTTAATGAAACAAAACCATACATTTTCAAAACAAATGGAGACATACGGTTCAGTAGAAGCAGAAATCACAATGAAAATACTTTTCCAAAATTGAAAAGAGAAAAGGCAAAAATAAATCAAACATCTTCTGTGTTTCCTTCACAAAAGAGAAAATAATATCTATGTTATTGTTAAAACATTGTAGAAAAACTTTGGATGGGTAAATTCTGTGAATAATTTTAAAAGACACTTCTTTTACTTTATTAGTTATCATATATTTGGTAAAGTCCTAATCCTTTTCCAGTTAAAGGTATGAATAAAGATGTTCCAATAAAATATCACATTTTTATTGGAAAAAATGTGATTCTCATTGTTTTTCTGTAACAATGAGCATTTATTTTTTATATGTTTGTTGCTTTTACAGGTTGAAGAGAAACAGATTTGGAAAAATTTCAAGTTTGGTTGGAAAAAAATTAAACAGTCTTGGATTCTGTCCTATTAAACTTTTAAATAAAATAACTACTCCAGCATGTTGGGAACCAGGGTTTTTTGTTTCTTTGTGGGGGGGGGGGCTGCTGCCTGCTGCTTCCCCTTTTCATCCACTAGAGGGCGACTGGAGGCTGCATCTGTGGAGAGCGTTCCTGCTGACTCAGCCAGTGCACCTGTGATCTATCAGCTAATATTCCTGGAGTATATGAGGAGCTGACTGCCAACACCTTGAAACCAGTCGGCTCACCATTTTCCTCTCACTACTCTTCAGAAAACAGATGATCCCGTAGCCCCTCCCAAGGACCAGACTCAGATTCTAACATTCTCATCATTGTTGAAATAAACTTTATTTATCTGATTATCTGTTCTCCTGGTGGTGTTCTGTATGTGGGTAAAGAAACTGGAAACCAACATGAAATTTATAATATCTTGCAAAAGACCCTTAATATGTTGCATTTTCTCAGCTCTAATCCACAAACCTCAGTGTGTTTCATTTGGGCCATCTTTATGCAACAGGAAGCAGTAGGGTAAAGTTGAAAATAGCTGTCAGAGCGATCCAGATTCCAACTGATATGGCAATGCCTCAATCTAGTGGACGATAACAGGAACAGCAAGCATCCCAAAGAAGAATTTTTTTGGGTTGAACTCACACAAAATGTCCATCACTGCAAGGAAGGTCAGCTGCCTTGACCTTTTGACCAAACATTTTACACATGTTCAAATCCAAAGTTTAAAAGAAATGTAAAAAGAAAACATTCTGTACCATGGTTGGTTTTGTATCCAGGACCAGAAGGAAAAAATGGGGGAAAAAATTATCAGCAGGACAAGAGAAAAGAAAAAGTTTAATTGCAACAACGCAATTTAAAGTCATACTGATCTCCTCTCCCAGCTTGATGTCTCTTGTTTTTATTAGGAGAAATGGGTCTGCCAGGCCTAGGAACTTCACTAACAGACATTTGGTGTTGAAGTTTTTCCCAGACAGGTTCATTGGTCAGCCAAACATGGCGAGTTGCGGATGACTGTCACACAGGTGGACCTGAGAGTTGTTAATTCTCAGTATTCAGCCACGCCCCTAACTCCTCCCAACTCTAGCAGACTGACTACTGACCAGCTCTCCGTCTCACGGGTCCGAAAAGACTCTAATTCCCGGGTATTACCGCAGATAAGAATTTAGAGAACTTTTGTTTAAGCTGGGAGCGGGGATGATTCGTCCAAGTTCTAACTACCTTCATCCAGACGTTATGACCCGCTTCAGTTCATGACTCAGACATCGGAGTAGCCCCGCCGATGTCCGAACTCATAAACCACATCTGTTAACGGTAGCTCTTCCCCTTAAAATTAACGTGCACTTGGTAACCGACTTGGATAATTTTAGCGACTAGGAATAAGTCGCAGGGACATTATTTATCTGAACTAAAGAACGTACGAAGCCACCCTAAGTTACTAGGACCATAAGCATTGATTTTACAATGATCAGAGAAATTAAATCTAGATGACTCAATTAATTTAATTGTCCACAACTTCAAATTAGACTTTAGTAATTTTATTAGCAAGCTTTAGCAAGGGAAAAAGACATACAGCATTTCAATAAAAAATAAGAAATTAAAAACTTTTTAAGAATCATCAGGAATTACTCCTACTTCTAACCCTACACTGTGTCTTAATCTAAATAGAGGCTTTTGGGGGGGAGGCAGTATTACTTGAACCCAGATGCAGAGACGATCTTGGCAGCAGAAACGTTAACGTCCATGGATGGAGTCCTGTCTTTGTCTTGGCAGAATCCTTTTAGAATAGATCCAAAGTTGAACTGCTGAGAATCCTCAACGAACTCAGTTCTTTATCCAAAAAGGATCTTGGTATATTCCCCATGTCCACTGCAGCATCGTTGTAATCCTTTGGGTTGAGCGTGGGGCCGCGGTCGAATCAGAGTCCCGGGTTGTGGGTAAACGGATCTTGTCCCTTTCTTGGGCAGCGAGCAGTCGTCCCGGGGTATCATCACGCAGCCCTCTGTTGATTCTGCATCTCCATGTGTGCTCGACTCGAACGCTGCAGAACAAAGAACCCCGATCCTCCTGTCTGGTGTCTTTTTATTCTTATCAGCAGCCACACACTTTCTTTCCTCATGGATATTTTTACTTGATGTCAACTGTTCTTTAGTTAGCCTCAGACTACAGATGAACTTTATTTCTCCTGAGTTGCACTTTCAGTTCCCTGTCTGAATTCTGCACCTGTTTCCTCTGTACTGACTGCTTGGACAGATGATCTAATATCCATCACCATCTTGGAGACATGATGTCTGTTCTAATGACCTAATGCCTTGGTCACCTCTGCTCTCCTTTCGGTTCCTCTTTCTCCCTGACCTTTCACCTACCATCTACCTCCAACACAACATCGGTGACCTTTAGTTACAGTAACACATTTTACACCATTTCAAGTTCAATGTCAAAATCACATTTATAACCTTTTAGTTTCTCTGATTTAGCATTCATTTATAATTTTATAATAACCATTACTTATTAGTTACCCTTATTATAATCATGATGTGTTATTACAGACATTTCTGAAAATAAACCAAGAATAATCCATTATTCTAATTATTTGATACCAAAGTTAGTTACTTGTTTCACCTGTAAGTACTTCCAGAGTAAGTGTAAATATTCTTATAATCAAACCAACATCAACCACCGGTTAAACCAATATTAATTATTAGTTTAATCATAAGTTATCATTTTTAATGTAAGTATTTTACTCTGGGTTTTATCCAATTACTTAAAATGTTTAGATTTTATTCTTTAAACCTTTAATGCTCTGAAATGAGCAATCTGAACTATTTTTAATCACTGCAGGCTGGAAACTTCCTGTGAATGAACTTATGTGAATTTTTACCAAGCTTTCATGAAAGGAGAAGACGTAGCGGACCGCTCCAGTGAACTGCCCACCGCGCGTTCTGATAACTTCCAGTTAGAGCTCGTCTTTTATTTTCAGAGAAGGGAGGGATAGACAGAAGAGACAAGTTATCAGCAAGTTCTACACACGCAAGGTCATCTCGTCTTTTCCCTTGGGAGCGACTTCTCCTAAAGGCGGAGGGCTGTTATCGGTGTGAGAAAGTCTTCAACACAGCAGTAAAAAGTTTTAACACAGACAGTGAGAAGCCAACACTTCTAAACGAAAATCACAATAATCTATAGTAATAAGACTGCTATGGTAAGATCAATAATCTATACACATGTAAGAATGATAACACATAATATTTCCAACAGTGTTGAGAAAGAGTCACCAGGCCTCTGATGACCTCCATCCATTAGTCAGGATGAGTCCTGAGTTAAATAGGACTCACAGACCACACCTGTTAACATTTGTTCCTTAGAACATTCCTCTCACCATACAATCCACTGAGAGGATTGTATGGTGACTCGTATGAAACCCCATGGTGATATTTTACCACAGTGTAAAAATACAAAGTCTTAGTTTGGTCTAGTTTCTAGTATACATATCTTACTACACTTGAAATAAACTAAGCTACAACTAAGTTACAATTAACTTTTCATCAATATATAGATCATCTATATATAGTTTATTTTAAGTCAATAATTCCTTAATATTGATTAAATTATTCTAGCTCCACTGGCAGATTATTTAACTTATAACAAGACATCTTTCCCATGTTTTAAGTTAAATAATCTGTCAGTAGAACTCATACTTTTTTAAAATAAATGTTAAGAATTATTGTCTTAAGAAAGCACATTTATGTTGATGAAAAGTTACTTATAAGTTAGTTTCATCTTATTTTAAGTGTACAAAGGTATTTGGAACAGAAACTAAAAAAAGCAACTTTTAAACATGTAATTGAAGAACTTAAAACCAAAAATTACTCAAATAATTTAATGTCCACAACTCCTCCAGAATTGTATGAAGGTCTTTAATTAGCAATGTTTTGCAAAGGTCAGTGACAGCATTATTCAGCAGCACAGAATATTAAGAAAATAAAAATATTCAATTGACCCTAACCTAGCTTTCCCTAATGCTGATACTGTAGGATTTTAAGTGGAGGCTTTGGCAGATGTAATGACATTCATATCCCTCTGGTTGAAATTTCAAAAACAGACTTGTAGATTTTTTGGGTAAAGGGCAAACTGCAATCCACATCTCCTTCTCTGAGTAGGTTGATGGAACCTGTTGAGAAAATAAATTTAAAATAAGCTAGTTTTAAAACTTAACATGTCTTGATTCAAATGGCCTAAATTGTGGTTTTAAATCAGTGACTTATTCTGGCTCTTTGACCTTTATGTTACCTGTAGTTACAGCAGATGGTTTGCTAGGATCGTTTGAACTGCCTTTTGTCTGTGTGAAAAACAATACAGTGGAAGTTGTAGCTTTTCACACTCATCTGTGAGAGGCTGTAAACACGGCAGGGGGTTTAGGCTTCAGATAGAGGGTCAGAGATAGCTCCTGGTTGGAGGAGCAAAGATACGCCTTATTTGAATAAATTAAATACAAGAGGATAAAACTTTCTACACAGAAGTAACACATTAGATTTTGCGCTTGCAACTTCTCCAAAGACGTCTTTGCTTTTTTGTTTGTCGTTTCCATCTTTTGTCTTTTTCTCTCTCAGGTAAATTCATGTGTTGTTTGTGCTCTGAGGTTTCTGATGTTTTGTGATGTGTTTGTCTGGTGATAGTATGCATCTGTCTTGAATAAATGCTGATTATTGTGACGCTGTTATCTCTGCGTGATCTCAGTCTTTGCGCACAGCATTTTTCTGAACCCGGGCATAAGAGAGGATTTAACGAGTCATAAGGTTTTAAAGTTCAAGAATTTTTCCTCTCTTAACAAACCTCACTGACCAAGTTCTTTATTGTCTTTGAGGTTCAAAAAGTGGCTGATGAGAGATGCCCAATCAGGAGCCCCAATGTTTAAGGCAGTGCTTCTCAATTCCGGTCCTCAGGGCCCCCCTGACCTGCATGTTTTAGGTGTTTCCCTTCTACCACACACCTGGTTTGAATCTGTGGGTGATTAACAGGCTTCTTCAGTACTTGATGGTCATGCAATCTTTGAGTCAGCTGTTCTGGAATAGAGGCACATCTAAAACATGCAGAGCATGGGGGGGGGCTGAGGACTGTAATTGAGAAGCACTGGTTTAAGGTATGCTGATTGATACTCTAGAAAAGGCAGAGTTTTACAACTAACTGTGGCCCCAGATCTTTTTCTCCCTACAGTGGTCTTGGCAAAAAGTCTTCTGCAAGAAAGACTTTGAGCATGATTTGTGTGAGTGCATCTACTTACTACTTGTATGAAAATCTTATCTCATTTTTTGTCCTTAAAAGGGCATTGTTAACTGTGTGTTGTCATAAACAGTATTGATATCTAATTATGCGTCTGTTGTTTGGAAATTTAACTTGCTTCTGTTAGGATCTTGGATTGTTTCAGTTTGATTTTGAGTTTTGTCCTTTTTTGTGTTCATTAGTTTTTTTCTATTAGTTCTGCATGTTTCCATTTCCACTTCAGTTCTTCCTTAGTGAGTCTTGTTTCTAGTTATTCTTTGTCTCTGTAGTTTGCTTATGTTTCTGTAGTTTAGTTGTTGTTTGATTCATTTCCTAGTCCATGTATTCTCCCTTGCTGCCCTGTTCCACTTCCTTTTCCTTCTCTTCAGTCTGCCTCCTTCACTCACAGCTGGAACCCATTAGCAATCAGCCCAATTCCTTTATTCCAACGTTCAACCTCCCAGTACTTGCGCACTTCATCGTCTGTCACTACTTGCTGGTTCGTCACGTCACTTCTCCCGGGTTTCCCTGCTATCTCCTTGTGTCTTCTGGCTGGTTTTGTTTTTGAATCATCTTCATTCAATTTTGGCTGTTTACATTTTTGTAAGCTGTTCCTATTTTTCATTAAATTTATTATGCTTCACTATGTCATGGCAGATTGCCCATTTTATCCCGACTCTTTTTGTGATCCGTGTCCTTCTGCCTGTCTGCCCACCTCTGCATCACATTAGAACTACTTTTGGCTTCTCGCTACTCTTAGGCAAATGATCCCTGGTATTATATGAACTTCTACTTTCTTATGCCCAATATGTATCACAATATGTTTTATCTTCATGTGTCTTTGTCTTAAAAAGTACCCCTTTCTGCTTCCACTAGAGCGATTCCACACCCTGTCCCCAACTTACTGATTGACATATTTTATTATTTTTTAAATAAACTCATCATTTGAATTACAAAAACTTTAAGCATCACTTTATTTCCGATTTATTACAATCATCTGGTATTTGTAACAATTGATTCCCCACAATAATCAAAAATCATCCTTGTACTTACTACTTCTAGTTTCAACATATCGTTGGGTCATAATCAGCTTTCTATCATCACAATTAACCCACAATTATAACTT
Organism: Poecilia formosa; assembly: GCF_000485575.1. Taxonomy (NCBI): domain Eukaryota; kingdom Metazoa; phylum Chordata; class Actinopteri; order Cyprinodontiformes; family Poeciliidae; genus Poecilia; species Poecilia formosa. Next base: position 152,213 of record NW_006800651.1, on the reverse strand, counting down.
CTAATTAGATACAGAAATAGGGTTTACTTTAAACACAACACATAGGCGCAGCTTCAGTGATTGTATCATGGTCTTATCCAGTTGTTACCTTCAAATATTCTTTTGTATTAATTGTAAAATTTGACTTCTAAAAAGTTTAATCTAATTAACTATCATTTGACAAATAAGTCAATTACTTGTATCTCTATTTATAAGGGGGAAAAACTCATTTGTTATTGGTGTATTACAAAGATCTGATCACTTATTTTTACAAAATACACTTTGAAGTTGTAAAAATACAGCATGTTTAAAAATAATCAGATTTGTGTTTGACAATGACAATCTCTTAAACTGTGCTCTTTCATTTGTTTTGTGAATTCTCTTCCTCTTCTTCTTCATCCTTGCTGTCCACAAAGCCGCTGAGCCACAGCTGCAACCAAGGCAGCACCTTTCCCACTGGCATCGTCTACGACTTTGATGTTGATGTCGCATTCAGGTGAGAGGGTGCGCAGTGCTTCCTTGAGCTTTTCACTAAAACTGAGATGTTTAGAGATTCAACATGGCTGTGTTTTTTAGAGAAACTGACAGACAGAATAAAAGGAAAGTTAAACAACTGTCATTTATAAATACAGGAAATCTCTCAGCTGAGAGACATTTTAGATGGTTAAGTCTACAGAGGATACTAACTGACTTGCTTTAAGCCTGTAATTGCTACCATTCACAATGGTGAATGGTAGCAATTCACCATTGATACCATTCAATGGTATCAATTGAATACCATTGATACCATGGTATCAATGGTATTCTGGTATGTATTTTCAAATATGTATTTGAAAATACATATCAAAAATACATATTTTGATATGTATTTTATCAAAATAAAAACATGCTCACCTTTTTTTCTTACTGTCTGATGTTAAATCAGACCAACCTTATTTTGTTTTAAGTCAGATGGAATTATCTAAATTATTTATATTTGCTAAATGCCACAATATTGAGAGAAAAAAAATATGCCAGATGCATTTGTTAATATCTTAAAAATCAAAAGTAGCAATACATTTCCTCAGTATTTGACAGAATAATCTTTGAACTTTATGACGGTCAAAGGTTTTTGGTTTTCTTCCACTGTCTGAGATAAAACACCAACAGATAACATCTGATACGGAGAAATTAAGTATTACAACATCAGAGCTGAACTGAGCTGTATTAATGGTTTTTACTCAAAAAACCAAATTATTATTCCTTAACAGTGCAGGACAACACAATCTGATGATAATAATCATCAGATTAATGTAGGTTATGAGAACTTTCTATAAAATTATTACCTACCATGTTTAAAGTACAGCATAAAAATGCTTCTGCCAGGAGTCACTACAATACCCACTGTTAATAAAAACTAATTTGGAGTACATTGTTTACAAATGTGCTGCCTGAGACACTCCCATGTTCAAAAGTTTTCTCAAACACTGCTAATTATCCATGTTTAAAAGAAAATTTGATGATTGAAAATTTGATGTGAAATAGATGATGCAACCTTTCATCTGGTCTTTCCTGATTTTGTCCTGTTTCTTAAAGATCTGAGTTTCATACTTTGTCTAGCAACAATAAATCTTTTTAAAACTTTCATTTTGTTTTTTGCTTGTTTTTTTTTTTTTTTTTTTAGAAAACATTACATCACTTTCTGAGCTAAACAATCAAGTACTGGATTTAAAATGACTACAAATGAAAGAAAAGCTTTCAGATACTTTCAAAAAGGCCTGATGAGCTGTTGGTCATCATTTTAAGAGATCAAGATGGATCAAGCATGTTGCCTTGTGCCTTACTTGGGATGTTTTTTGTAGACGGTCCCATCCATTCCCACTGTGATTTTCAGATGAGGCAGCCCTCGATTGGTACGAATACGGTTGGCGATGGTTACCAAGGCGGCGGCACAGAGACGAGCAGAACGTGAGGAGATGGTGTCACACACCATTTTCACCAAACTGGGATCAGTCGAGTTCACCTTCAAGTCCAGGTCACTCAGAATCTTGTCGGCATTTTCCAGACCATTTTTCTCGCTGTTTCAACAACACACACACAAATTTAATACCACATCAAAGTTAATAATGAACTTATCTGATTAACGAGGACTCTGACAAAATATAATGGACACTTACTCCTCAATCTCAGAAATAAACCGTGTCTCAAATGTATCTTTTTTACGCAGATTATCAGACACACTGCCTTCAAACAGCAGCTTCTTCTCCTTCAGCTCCAACAGCACACGCCAAACGATTTCCCCCAAATACTTCCCACTGATCATCTTCTCAACACTGCAAGAAAACATATCAGGAAAGGAACAGAAACATCTCTCAGTTTATGTGATCTGCTACTCTTTCATATTGTAACTTTATGTTCGTCATTGTTCTCAAACTGCGGTACAAGTTGTGATTCTCAAAAGTATTACATTGCAGATTCTTGAGCCTCTCTGCCGTTGACATAACCATTGATAAAAAGTAAAACTGCTTCTATTGCTGTGATGAATGTGCCAGCAGAGAACTTCTCTTGGTTGCAACAACTAAACATCCAGCTTTCGTGTTGCACAAGAAAGTCATCAGGTGATTTTTAAAAAGAGCAGAAAAAATAATCAGTTTGTTTGGTTGTTCAAACCTCAGTGTTCAACAATACTGAACTTGCTAAATATTAACAGCTGTTTGGACAGAAAGTGATGAAGAAAAAGACTTTCATTATCAACAGGCTAAGAAAAAACATACTAGATAGACAAAAATCATTAGCAAATATATTTACTTTTATTTGACTTTTATTTTATTTGTAACTTAGACCTACATGTGTTCTCCCGGGTTGTCTGACTCATTGTCCAAATTCTTGTCGAACTCTGTCAGGAAATCCTTAAGCGAGTCGTCATCCCCGAAGCCGCCCCACTCTGTGTTGATGCACAATTGTCCTTCTTCTCCATCCTCAGTCCCCACATTCTTCATCTCCTCCATGTAGCAGGCGTTGGTTCCCGTTCCTGTCGAGGAAGAGGAGTAGCTCTACCCACCACTGACAAAACCTTGCAGTGTCTTACAAAAGTGTTCACACTCTATGAACTATTCATATTATGACATTATAGCAACAAACTTCACAGTATTTCAGTATTGGGATGTTATGAGATAATCCAACAAATGTTAAATAGTGGAACATAGGGATACATGCTAGGACAGTTTCTTAGCCAGGAAAGTACTGAAGTAAAAAGGATTTCTACTTCTCTTGTTTCTGGAAGGTGTTTCAGCGCTCATCCAAATGGTCTTTTCAAAATAAATGGTAAGATGTTCAATAAACAAGAGTAGAAATCCACTTGCCTTAGCACTAAGAAAATGACACTTGATTTTCAAATGTAAAAGAAATCTGAAAAGTGCATGTACTGTATATTCAGACTGAAACTCTGAGGCTCCTAAATTAACTTTCATACAGTTCATTTAAAGTCTCATTTAAAGTTTGATACAAACCATGAAGCAAAGATTTGACCAACAGACACAACTCCAGGTGGAACACTATGAGAGACTGGAAAAGTCCTGAGACTGTGGTAGAAATTCACTGTCCAGCAGAACGATATCCCTAAACATGCAACTATGTCCGATTGAGAACTTTTGGCAAAACTTCCAAATGGATGTTTAAAAATGCTCTCCAGCTAATATGAAGACTGGATAAATAATCTGGATCTCTAAAGTAAGTAGAAACACCCCAAAAGATGCCCAGCTGTAATTAAAATACGTTGTGGTTCTACAAAGTACAGCCACAAGGGGACTGAAGACAAACACAAGTCACACTTTTCAGATTTTCATTTATAAAAAATTAAAAACAATTGTGAAACCATGGTTTCACAATTATGCATGCATTCCTTCCATGTTGTTTTGGGAAAATGACTCATGTTTTTATTTATTATTATTATTTCTGTAGTTTTTTTTTTTACATTTTTTAATGTAATGTTCTTTTTCTTTGGTTTCTGATAGTTTACCCCTTAGATCCATAACGTTTATTGGGGGACAACCTGAAGGTTTTCTAAATGTTTCATTCAGATGTTTTTGTTTTGTTTTGCTTTTTACCAATAATCATCCCAATCTGGCAGTTCTCGTCCTCACAACTCATCATTGTAGCCACTACATCGTTCACCATGACTATTGGATGAATGTTGAGGCCCTGTATGTGGAAAAAGACATACATTATGTTAAACTGGGCTCTCTCTCATGAGAAGTTTTAAAACAGTGAGATTCAGAAGAGGATAAAAGCAGCAAACTAATTCTGAAGATCTTCTAAACAGAGTGAGGATATTTATAGATTACTGAGCATTATGCACCAACCCCTTTCCTTCCGATGGCCTCTCTCAGTAGCTTTGCTACATCCTTTCTTTCCACCCCAGAGCACTTGAAGCCTTTAGTCCACTTCGTCAGGAAGCACTGCTCACACAACGACAAAAATGTCAAAAATTATTAGTGGAAAGGGTCTTCCACTGGGAGAATAGTGACAAACCAAAAAGGATTAGGAGTGTGAGACTAAAGACCTTGTAAAGTGATTTGTGATCACAGGGGAATGAGAAGCTGAAACCAAGTGGTAACTTAGGGTTTCCTTCCAACTTGAGCGTCTCAACGAATGCTCCAAGATTCTTCACGATGTAGTCAAACAGCTGAAAGGATACAAGAACACACAAACATGTTGCTTAAGGGCCAATACATACACCACTTGAGTTCTTGAAGTGTGAAATATCCTGCCCAGACAGTTTTTTTTTTGTTGTTGTTGTTGTCTTGGGAGGAATAGAAACATTAATGATAAAGCTTTTCTTTTTCAAGGTTAAGATCCAAGGACCAATTTAAATGACTACATACGAAAACATACCCTACAAAAACAAAGGATGTAGTTCTTTCTTTTTTGTACTATATGCTGTTATTGATTTGTTCTTGGAAGAAAAAAAAGATAGCCCTTGTTTGGGATTACCTACAGCTTATTCTTGAGGCACAGAACTTTTTTATAGTGTCCAATAAATATACAAGATGTGTGTCACAGTAAGAGTGGTGTTTTACACAGTTCTTGAAGAATGAAATATGCTGCTCAGACAGAACTTTCTTTCTTTCTTTTTTAAAATATTGTGTGAAAGAATATATTTCACTGTTTCTGAGGAATAATTATTAGTTAAAACACTTCCATGGAGCAGAGTCATTCACTGAAAAAAAAAAAATCTGTTTTGATAAGATAAAAAAAACTAAAATATATGGAATTCCCAGCATAACAAAATACAAAAATAATTTAACTTAGAAATCACTTTATGTCATATGCAACTAATCTTTTCTGCTTTGGATCACATTCATTTCTTCTTCCAATCCTATGTTAGGAGCGAAACTTGTTGCTGAACATTGACCCTTAGTGACTCATTTTAATCTGTTTTGTTGCAATTTCTATTAAACTGTTTTCTTGTAAGTCTTGGTTTTGTGACTCTATGTATTTGAGTTTTATTTGTGTTTAAAAAGTCAGATGTGGCCATGTAGATTACCTGTGTTCCGGATTCATTCTTTAGCTCTTGAGGTATTGTCCACTCTTTGCTTTTAGGCTCCAGCTTTATCTTCCCATTCATCACCTCGACATAATATGCCCGTAACTTTGTTCCACCCATATCCAGAGCCAAGAAGCCTCCATTCTCTGGATGCAGGAAAAAATGTACAGATACGGTTTGGTTTTAAAATATTTCCTATGAATATCAGGGAATTTGATTTCAGTATTTTTAAGGTCTGGATAAGTGCAGAAAAAGAAAATAAGAACATGGAAAGATATTTTCATTTCCAGTCTTGTTTCTCTATAGTTCAATTTCTCAGTATTACGCCCTTCACTCCCCATTCTTCCTTTCTCATATTCTTCCTTCTTCAATTTAATTTTCCCTTGTCTTTTCTTTCTTCTTTATAATCTGATTTTTACTACATTGTATTTCTGCGTCCTCTCATCCTTTCTTCCTTCCTTCCCTCCCAGCCTTGCTTCCTTACCATCTTTCCTCATTTATTTCCTTCTTTCCTTCCTTCTTTATGTCCTGTTTCCATTCCTTTTGTCCTGGTATCTTTCCCGTCTTGTGTTCTACCTCTTTCTTCCATCTTTCTTGTTGCCTTGCCTCCAGTCCTTTCTTGTATCATTCTTTCCTTCCTAATGTCCTAGCTACCCTAACTCCCAATTGTTCTTTAATCCTTCTATGCTTATGTTCCACATTCCTTGTGACCTTGTTTTTTCAGTTCTTCCTTGAGCTTTAACTCCCCATTTTTTCCCTTTCTTCACTTCTTTACTAGCTCCATTAATCACTGCAGAGACTTGTCATAAATTAAATTGCAAATTACTAGAATGAACTGAGAAAACTGTAAAATGATTCTGACTGAAGTAATACTCGTACCTGTTCCGTTTGGTCTTTCCTTTAAATGGGAGGATAACATCTTGACGGATGGACGGATGGACGGATGGTCACTGCCAACTGTCTTATTCCTCAGACCTTCTTCCATGGCTTTCAGAAGTCGTTTAGAAATCTCCTTCAGATTCTCGTTGGAAAGTCGGAAAGGCTTCAAGATCTCCTCCACCTACACAGAGACACAAACAAAGCATGAGACCTTGTGTTACACACAACTTAACTACATTTATCATTACATACACAAACATACTGCTTGTATTTGAGAAATAATTCAAAATTCCCATTGGTCACATGTACAGGAAAACTACAAGAAGATTGTGCAAAGTGAGAGTTCATTTATTAACTAACTGAGGATGAGGATGGAAACTACATGAATTCTTCTGATTCATGTAGGTCAGAATCTGAAGAATTTCTTGTCATTGTCAGAAAGACAGCGAAATTGCAGTTTCAGTTACCTCAGAGAACTTTACCGTGATCCCTCATTTTTCACGGGAGTTGCATTCTGAAAATAACCCGCGATAAGTGTAATCTGCGAAGTAGTTACCTTTAATTAGTAGGGCCTGCTATGCAATGCATGGCAGGAACTTACTGTTCTACACCCAACAAGCGGTCTCTTTATTATTGGGGCCTCCCCATAGCAATGCATGTCTTCATTTTTTGGACTGTGAGTGAGAACCACATGTGTGAAGCTTATAGTCGTTATCCTGAACAGATTTTCACTATGTATAAGGTTCAGCCCTTGTAGTGAAACAGGTTAGCCATAGCATTATGATGATGGACCTGGCAAATGCTTTAGTCATTGCACTTTGGTGGTGAACCATGTCCAGTATTGCATGGATGTGCTCATGGCCAAGTTCAACTGTGCAATATATGGCTACAGTACTGTGAAAAAAGCAACGGGTGCACCTCTGCACACCCTATTTAAATTTCTTCAGGAATTTTCTAGTTATTCTTTATTTTTTTCCCATCACCGTTAAAAATCTGTGAAGCAGCGAGACCATAAAAGGTGAACCGCGTTATAGGGAGGGTTCACTGTATTTATTTTTAACCACACAGAGAAGGCAGATGATAAATATGTCAGGTTCAAAAGTCTTCTACAAATAATCAGAGCCTGACTGGAGGGTTTCAGGACTGCACCAAGAGTCCACATTTTAAAAAATCCAATAATGCTCACACTAATCTATTATGTTCTTAGCACATCATCCATATTGCATAAGAAGGTTTGGCTGCTCAAGGATCTTCCAACATTCTAGGTTGCTATTCCAAAAGTGTATGCAAACACCTTAGCAAATCTCCATAAAGCCTTGCCGTTTACAAAAAATACAAACAATTAGCATGAAAAGATGCTAAGAGAAGAGGCCCAAGATAAATTATGTCCTCAGCATGCGTTATTTTCAGCAATACTTGTTTAACACATTATTTGCGGCTCACTATAGGTCAGGGTGCCCAAGTTCAATCCTGAAGAACCAACATCCTACCACTTTGACTTAGATCTCTGCTTCTAAATCTAAATCAAACAGCTGAATTTCTTTACCAGGATTCATTCAGCTCTGCAGAGACCCGATAATAAGATATTATTATCAGATCTAGGGCTGGTGGAAAAGGGATGCATATAAAAGCTGCAGGAGGACTCAACTTTAACATTTTCAAGCAACACATACCTCAGCAGGCGTTTCATAAGTGATATCAACAAGGTTAGCCATGGTGTTGCTTTGTTTGGACTTCTCGGAAAAAGGAATGCTGTCCTCGTTTGTTTCAGTGTTGCTCACCTGAACAGAGAAAGATAAAGTTAAAACCAAATGTTCTTTAGTTGTGATTAATCTGAGAGGTGGTAGTTGCATGTACAATCACAATGCTTGTGATTCTGTTATTTTGGTTAGATAGAGTATTAGGTGGAAGCAGGTGACAGTAAAATAATCATACATTATTAGCCATTACTGGATTAATTGCTCTAAAATTTGTCACAGAAATGTTCTTTTATGAATGTTTTTCATGAAAGTTGTGCTTTTTACTATTTATTTCAGAAAGAGAGGTAACTCAATATCTATTCTATGTTTTGACTGTCAAAAGTCGTATCACATCCTGAGTTACATCTTAACTACATGGCTTGTTTTTACGTGAACACTGTAATTGATCCAGTATTTGCTTTATTATTGCTGTTTAATAGTCATTGATGAGGAAATACTTTTTCCATGTTGTACATGGTATATTTTAGTATACTATTAACTAGTAATGAATAAAGTGTTTGGTTTTGTTTGTATTTTTATTCAGCTGTTTTTAAAGTGAAGAATCTGTCAAATTATTTACATGGTGACAACATGTCTTCTGCTAATACAAAACCATTCCGGTTCCTCTATTTACTAAAACAAAATCTACAGATTTTGTAAATTCAACTATATTATATCTAGTTTCTGGTGAAAATATGGGTAACACTTTATTTGAAGGGCGGTGAATAAGACTGACATGACACTTTCATTAACATAACATAACTCCTGTCATGAACATGAATAAGCCTTCATGAATATTTATGACTGTTGTCATAAAGCGTCATTCGGTAAATTATGACACTTTTAATACAAAGTTGACATTATTCAAAATGTCTTTGTTATGACAACTTGACATTAACCAGGAAATCATTACTGATATAAATTTGTTATAAAAATATTGCTGATTGCACTTTAAAAATTAGGTAACTTTATGTTATTAAAGGTAAAGTTTAAACAGTAATGATTTCCTGGTTAATGTCAAGTTGTCATAACAAAGACATTTGAATAATGTCAACTTTGTATTAAAAGTGTCATAATTTACTGAATGACACTTTATGACAACAGTCATAAATATTCATGAAGGCTTATTCATGTTCATGACAGGTGTTATGTCATGTTTATGACAGTGTCATGACAGTCTTATTCACCCCCCTTCAAATAAAGTGTTACCAAAATATGTTAGTATATCGCAAAACTAACAAGTAACTTTTCAGCACGATATAAGAGCTTATTTTAAGTCAATCCCTTAGTATTGATTTTAAAATTTATCAGTTTTAAGTTAAATAATCTGCCAATGGAACAAGTCATTTTAACTTATAATATGGGAAAAATGTATTTTTCCATTTACAGATTATTTATTTATAATTGGTACTTTCTCATCAATATTAAGGAACTGTTGGTCATAATTTGAGTTTTCCTGTGTGTTTAGTTTAGGTGTCTGATTGTTCCCAGGTGTTTCTCATTCCCTGATTACCCTCTGTGTATTTTATGTCACCTATATTTCTGTGTCTTTGTCAGTTCTTGTCTAATCTGTCTAGTCTGTTGTCAGGTTTGTCGTTTTGTTTTACCAGTTGCTACCACCTCTGAGCATTTAGGCTTCTGCTCATCTGTGCTGCCTGGGATTTTGGACTTTTGTATTTTTTGTGGATTCATCATTAAATTCATAATTTTCTTCACTTACCTGGGTCTCAACGTCTACCTCACCTCTCTCAACTGCACCTCATGACACTATTGGCTTAAAACTGACTCCTATTTCCTGAAAAGCTTGCTGTATTTTTAGTTGTCTTAATTCAAATGTACTATGGTATTTGTGATAGAAACTGGACAAAAAATACATGGTAAGAGTTCGTGAGTTTGAATAAAGCCAAAGTAAAACCAAATGCTTCACTCTGCAAAATTTAATTCAAGAATAAATATATATATATATATATATATATATATATATATATCACAGATTTTCAGATTGTCGTTTTTGCTGCTCTGTAAAATCCTGAAATTTTGTAGCAGTTTCACACATAGATACATGTATTAAATGTTTCAATTTTCTTTAATCATTAAAGACGCATCTAACTTTTTATCCTGCAGTTGACACTTTAAAACAGTCCCTAAAAAATAAAAATAATCATCTAACAAAACCAAACCATCTAATGTGTCAAATGAATTTCTAAAGAAGCAGCAAAGAGGAAAAACTCACCTTTGTGTTCTGCAATGTACTGCTTCAGCTTTAAGGATGTGACTCCCTTTATATAGTATAAGGTGAGTGCTGATGGAGAGGTTTACACCCATTTCCTTTTTTCACTATGAGAGGCTGATGATGTTGCAATGTTAAGATCCAAATGTCTGATTTCTGAAACTATTGGTGTAGATGTCTTCTACTATTCAAAATCACTTACCAAAAGATGCATGAGTAGAGATTCTCTATTTAAGTGACCTCTGACCTCTTTCTTATTCATCCCAACCATAATTTCTCCTGATTTTGGAACCATTGATAAGTTTACCCTTGAGTTTTTGCGAGTTTTTCGTTTTGGATTTTTTCAATTTAATTTGCATGATGCTCCTCTAAGCTGAAGAATTTATTTGTCACCTACTTTTAAAAGTAAAGGGGAATAAATTACTCTGAATGTATGGCAAAATATCAGACTTTCTGAAATTCAGTAAAGATTTTTGCTGTACTGCCCACTATGATTTTGAAATTGGGATTTCAGGCTCAGACACAAGCTTTGAATATTTTTAAAAATGTTACTTTGTAGATCTGTACTTTGTTTTGATGATCCTCAGTCAGAGAATGTAGTCACACACAGATTCAAAAAGTGACCAAATTTACCAGAGGGGCAAATATGAAATAATCATGCGTGACAATAAGTTGAGAACATCGTTTCTGTTACCACCCACTCACTAACTGAATGTTACGGTGACAAAACTTGTCTTTCACTTTATCTTGTCTGGACAGGCAAGTATGAACGAGAGGATTGTGAGTAGACAAATTTACCAGAGGGGCAAACATGAAATAATCATGCGTGAGAGTAAGTTGTTACCACCCACTCACTAACTGAATGTTAAGGTGACAAAACCTGTTTTTCACTTTATCACTATGATTTAAAAAAAAAACAACTGTACTTCCTCATCCAGTTAGGTAGAATTGAGGTGCAGTCAACAAGGACCCACTCTTCCGATCCCATCGGGGCTTCCCAACAAGTTCTGACAGGTGTTTATTGTGCTAAGAATAATGCCAAAACTTAAAGTGAATGCCATGCAGTCTTATTCAATAAATATATACTCTGAAGAGGCTTGTCAGATTAATAGTACCTTTTGAAAATAATAACATTTTAGAGGTGTTAAAACTTACAAAAAGATATACAGATGTTAAAACATCTGTCGTCTAATTAATCTACCGTATTTTCCACACTATAAGGCGCACCTAAAAACCTTCACTTTCCTCAAAAGCCGACAGTGCGCCTTATAATCCGGTGCGCCTTATATATGGACCAATATTGAGCCACAACAGGTCTAGCAACTACAGTAAGCAGCCGCCGACTTCATTTTCGGCCGTAGAAGAAGAAGCGCGCGGAGATGCTGGGATGGTTGTCAGAACGCTGGTTTGTAATCTATTAATAAAGTTTGACTGACCTATCTACCTAGCGACCGTCTAGAATCAGGTCGTCTGCAGGTCATTTAGCACCACGTTCTCCACCAACATGCTGTGCGCGAACGGAGAAGGGTGACCATCGTCCGGCCACGCCCCAGCCTAGTCGTGGAAGGCTCTCCTCGACGACCGGAGTCGGATTGTTTTGTTGACATTTCCTTTTAGTGCAGCTCCATCTAGTGGATGCATAACGTAACTCCAGCCTCTACTGTAGTGTCTATTCTATGCGCTTTATATATGAATAAAGTTTTAAAATAGGTCATTCATTGAAGGTGCGCCTTTTAGTGCAGAAAATACGGTATATAATGTCTTTCACTTGGTCATGGAATCACTAAAAAATGAACTTTTCAGTCATACTCTATTTTGTGGAAGTAGTCTGTATATTTGCTCAATGCTTATCTACAAGTTGAAAACTGTTGCAAAATTCGTTAATATTTTTTGTGAAGAATTTTCACAATAACATAGTTGCATTTTTTCCCCTGATTTTATCAAGTGCTCAAAAACATCAACAATATTAGATTTTGTAACTATCAAAATGTTATTAAATAATTAAAAAAAACAGAATAAACAACTTCTGAGTAAGGCAAATGAATCATTGTCAGTGCAAACTTTGTATTTTTCAATCATGTGATTCTGACTCACAGCTGATGCTGAACTGGCTGGCCTATTTCTTTATTGTAAAATTTATACAATAAGACAGGTTTCAGTTAAATTTACATATATTTTTTGTCTGACTTGAGATTCTGCAGCTTCTATACTCTACTGAAAAGCAAATAACTTTTCAGTGTCACATGTCTCTGCTCATGTCAAGATTTTCAGTGGGAGTATTTTGGGGCTGGTTGGAAGTTGGGGAATAGAGTGACCATTGATACATATTACTGGATTGGACATTGACTATTAGCCACTACAGTTAGTACCTATGCCATTACTGCACTCACTCGTGTCCACAAAACCGCACTGTTTCAATGCAGGATGAGCAAGAAGCTGGCTCAAGAAATGGCTGCAGCCACAACCTTTATACAATGTGGCTTAAGTTAAAGCTGAGAAGGTGTTTGGATGTATAAAATATTTATTCTCTCTGGATATAAATCTGTAAATAGTTTGGTTTCTGTCAGTTCTGTCAAGGTACAAGAGAAGACAAAGCGCATGTCTACTTCATAATGGCCCATAATTTAATTTTACCTAATTACCTCTCCAGGAGCAATGCTTTAAAATGTAACAAACTTTGGCTCCTACTTTTATGAAATATTTCATCCTATTTGATGATTGCTTTGAACATGGCTACATTCTACAAACATATGACGAAATTAGTTCAGGGGGAAAACGTAGAAAAACATGTGGAGAACAACTTAACACCACTTGTATTCTTTTGTTCCCTGTTAGTGTCAGCTTTACATCACATGCAGACCTTTTTCCATGGCAACCAACACATAACAGCTACGGGACCTCACAGAGCGAGACTGTGTTCAAGTGTATCTGGAATTGTCACAAAAAAAAAAAAAACATAAACATTTACCACACAAAAAGTATGTAAAAACACCAAACAAAACATTCAATTTGTTACAGATTTGTTTATTGAATATTCAGGCATAATGTTTATTCTGCAATCATTAAAAAGTGATCACCCAAACAGCAGTGGTTGATTAGCTAATGCTAACATCTGCTCCAATCTGTCTAGGGTTGCCACCTTTCAGAAATCAAAATAAGGGACGCCCACTAATGTATCTCGTCCTGGTCTCATAAGCGGGCGAAGGGGAGACTTCGGCAGGAGCGTGTTGGTTATTCTGTGTTACCCAGACAGCAGTTGGGCACAATATCGCAACACCAACACCATGAGTCAAACAATGACTGGGGCAGCCTACTATATAAAGTGTTCGGGGACCACTTTTTTACTTTTACATATCCACATTTGTAGAATATGGAACAAATCACGTCCTGTATCGGTTTAATATGGGAAGCTACATTTAACAGCCAAAATACGGGACGGGTGGCAACCTTAAATCTATCAGAAAGTAGATGTGTGGGTCGCTTTATTCTTGTGTTTACTGAATTGAAACACACCGAACTAAGCATCAAATAAGATTGTCAAAGTCAAGCTACAGCATAGCTAACCTACTACCCACCTTCTTTATATATATATTTTAATTAAAACTTTTGACTGACTTGTAAAAAGTGATTCCCTTGGGCCTTGTTGTCTCACTGTCATAGTGTTGGCATTTAATAGCAAAACATTCTGTTGAGACGCTTTACCAAGGCCGAGAAAGAGTCACACGCTGTTAGACAAAGGGCCCATAGTAAAGAGTTACATTTTTGATTCTGTTAGACACCAAGGTTCATTTCTCACAAAAAAGAAAAGTTTTCTCGGGCCACAGAGACATGGTGTGATTTCAGGGAGTGTCTTCAGTCCATATAATCAGCTACCCTCCTCTTTCTCCTCAGACGCTGCACAGACTTTTTAGAAACTCTTCTCGGATGTAGTGGTAAAGTGTCTCCTTTCAGCGCTGAAAGTTAATAAAATAAGTAAAGTCTGAATGCTTTTCTTGGCTGATTTTATGCTCCGTGTGTCGATACAAATTATGATTCATCGATCGGGATTTCCATTCCCAACAATTCCCTCCCATGGGCTGCACAGTGGTGCAGTTGGTAGAGCTGTTGCTTTGCAGTAAGAAGGCTCTGGGTTCAATTCCCAGCCTGGGGTCTTTCTGTGTGGAGTTTGCATGTTCTTCCTGTGCATGTGTGGGTTCTCTCTTGGGTACTCAGGCTTCCTCCCACAGTCCAAAAACATGACTGTCAGGTTAATTGGTTTCTCTAAATTCTCCCTAGGTGTGAGTGTGTGTGTGCATGGTTGTTTGTCCTGTGTTACCCTGTGACAGACTGGTGACCTGTCCAGGGTGTACCCTGCCTCTTGCCTGGAATATTACCTAGAGACAGGCACCAGCACCCTTCCTGACCCCACTAAGGGACAAGGGTGTGCAGAAAATGGATGGACATTCCTTCCCTTTTCCAGATTCTTTGCTTCATTGTGTCATTTTCCCGACTCTAAGCAAAGCAGAGTATTTCAGATGATGTCCAATCTACTAATATAGATCACTGAGAGAACTTGCCATTTACATTTTACAAAGCAATTTTAAATACCAGTTGTGCGGGACCTGTTAATGCTTTGAACTCATGGTGCAGCTGCTGCCAAGTTACTGTCCACAGGCGCCTATGTTGAGGAGACTGTCTCTGAAATACCAACCATATTCAACCTGGACAGCTCTGCTCTTAAAATTGAAGTGATAAGTCTCACAAACTACAATGACATAATAATCCAGTGCAACATGTAGTGGAGGTCTCCGATATGAACGATACGGGCTCGTCTAGGGCGGCATGAGCTTTCTGAACACCCCCTCTCCTCTTTACTCCATTTCCACATACATGCACACCACACTTGTAAGCACTCACACGCACACAAGTCACGTGCCCTGCCTCTGGATGCGAGTGCTGTATGCAAAGTGGACAGGCTTGGTGCTGCCTGCTGCACCTCTTCTCTCTGTTGTTCGCCCAGGGCACCAAACAAACTAGAACCTGCCCTGCTCTGCAACTTCAGGGAAAATATTTTGAACTCAGAAGATGTGGTTTGAGATGGGTGGTTCTAGACAGGGGCCAGTGGGAGCCAGTGCTTTAACCTGGCCCCTTTAACCTAGCAATATGCTTTGGCACAGAAACCATAACTTTTGAACCAATTTTATGTTTTCCTTTAACAACGAATTAAAAATTAAGGTCAGCTTCATCCATATTGCAATGGGATCACAGTTTTCATCAGCTCTGGAGCTGCAAGAGGCTCCTTTTCTCTGCAGGTCACCAAATACATTAAACAATGAAACATTGCCCTTTTTTTTCCCATTTTTTCCTGAACACCTGTCAGAATTTATTTCCCCTCCATCGGGAAGCACCCACAGATGCAGCTGATGGTGCTTCAGTTCCTATGAGGAAGTAGTGTATGTGTTTTTGAAAAAGTGAAGACAGGTTTTGTACTTCATTGTAGTTGTTGCGTTAGTGAGTGGGAGGCAACAGAAAAATTACATTTGTTCTCACGATGTCACACGATTATTTCAACAGAATGTTTGCTCCTCCGGTAAATTTGGTCTAGAAACTCAACTGCTATTTTTGGCTCCACCTATTTGTGCGAGTTTATATTCTCTAACTTATGATTATTGTAATAAAATACAAATGGTTAGGGACTGGTGGACATTTGCTGACCTGAACAAACTTTTACATTTTTCAAAGTGAATCCTCAGTTTTTACTTCATATAGTTTAAATTGTTGGTCAGATCTGTTGAATTCAGGTGTGTAATACTTTATTCTGACAGTAGAAGGCACTACAGCTCAGTTCAACTGTTAATCAGAGAAAATCAATTATTTTGAAGCAGATGAGTTTGCTTGATTAAAAGACATTAAATGTAAATAAAAAGCAGAACTACAGTAACATAACGGGAATGTTTATACAAAGCAGGAGGTAGTTTGACATCAGCAANTATACATACATCAAAGATTAACTTGATATTATGTCAGCTGAGGTAGAGAAAAACAGCTATCAGTTATAAGCAGCTAATTCGGTGGTTCAGGAATTGAACCGCTCACCAGTACAGTCAGTCCTGTCCAGCGTGTTTGCGGAGGAAATCCCCAGCTTCCTTAGGAGATGAAAACAGCTGTATCTTCCCTTTGTGGAGGATCCTCATTTTGCATGGGTTATATTGACACCCGCGGAACAGTCCTTTTTCAGCAAAAGCTTTCCTGATGTTATCGAACTCAGCTCGCTGTCGGATGGTTTCTGCTGAAAGATCCTGAACGAAAATTTTTTTATTCCCATCGCATTCAATGTTGCGTTGTTTTGTAGAGCGGAAAACAAATTCCCGATCTTGGAAATTCGGGAAACGGATGAGGACGGCTCTGTGCTGGTTTGGTTTTGGAGGTGCTAGGGTGCGGTGGGCCCTCTCAATGATGAAGGATCTATCGGTCTCCAGCCAGCGCGACAGCATCTCCCGTATAAACCCTAGCAAAGGCCGCTGACCCTCAGCGTTCTCCCGGATCCCAAAGAGGCGCAGGTTCTTCCTTCGGCCTCGGTTCTCCAGGTCGTCGGTCTTAGCTTCCAAGTAGGATATTCGCTTCAGAGCTTTGGCAAGATTAGCCATACTAGTTTCTAAGAGTTCCTCCGCTGTAACGATTCTGTTTTCAGCTTCCTCCAGTCTAGTAGCATTAGCAGCCACATTTTGCTTCACCTCTGCTATGTTTTTCTCCAAAGAGGCTATGGACTTCGTCATTTCACCCATACGGTTATCTATGCTGTCCAATTTGTTTCCAAATCCACCGAACTCTGAATGCAACGACCGAAGTTCAGCTAGCACCGTGCTAAGGTCACACATGCTATCAATGCTAGCGGCCCCTCTTTGTCTTGATCTGCTACCGAAGTATCAGTTTTAGCTGGTTTTTGGGAACCGCGTTTTCGTGTGAAAATATCACAGTCCTGAAGAGTGGTTGATTTTGACATTTTCGGGTCCAGATTACGTTTCTAATCCTGGGTTTTTCAAAGTTTTGGTGCAGGTCTCACGGAGCATCCACTTTAAGCTGCCATCTTAGTTCGTGGCTCCACAGCGCCCCCCCTCAGCGTTGAAAGTTAATAAAATAAGTAAAGTCTGAATGCTTTTCTTGGCTGATTTTATGCTTCGTGTGTCAATACAAATTATGATTCATCGATCGGGATTTCCATTCCCAACAATTCCCTCCCATGGGCTGCACAGTGGTGCAGTTGGTAGAGCTGTTGCTTTGCAGTAAGAAGGCTCTGGGTTCAATTCCCAGCCTGGGGTCTTTCTGTGTGGAGTTTGCATGTTCTTCCTGTGCATGTGTGGGTTCTCTCTTGGGTACTCAGGCTTCCTCCCACAGTCCAAAAACATGACTGTCAGGTTAATTGGTTTCTCTAAATTCTCCCTAGGTGTGAGTGTGTGTGTGCATGGTTGTTTGTCCTGTGTTACCCTGTGACAGACTGGTGACCTGTCCAGGGTGTACCCTGCCTCTTGCCTGGAATATTACCTAGAGACAGGCACCAGCACCCTTCCTGACCCCACTAAGGGACAAGGGTGTGCAGAAAATGGATGGACATTCCTTCCCTTTTCCAGATTCTTTGCTTCATTGTGTCATTTTCCCGACTCTAAGCAAAGCAGAGTATTTCAGATGATGTCCAATCTACTAATATAGATCACTGAGAGAACTTGCCATTTACATTTTACAAAGCAATTTTAAATACCAGTTGTGCGGGACCTGTTAATGCTTTGAACTCATGGTGCAGCTGCTGCCAAGTTACTGTCCACAGGCGCCTATGTTGAGGAGACTGTCTCTGAAATGCCAACCATATTCAACCTGGACAGCTCTGCTCTTAAAATTGAAGTGATAAGTCTCACAAACTACAATGACATAATAATCCAGTGCAACATGTAGTGGAGGTCTCCGATATGAACGATACGGGCTCGTCTAGGGCGGCATGAGCTTTCTGAACACCCCCTCTCCTCTTTACTCCATTTCCACATACATGCACACCACACTTGTAAGCACTCACACACACACACAAGTCACATGCCCTGCCTCTGGATGTGAGTGCTGTATGCAAAGCGGACAGGCTTGGTGCTGCCTGCTGCACCTCTTCTCTCTGTTGTTCGCCCAGGGCACCAAACAAACTAGGACCGGCCCTGTTCTGCAACTTCAGGGAAAATATTTTGAACTCAGAAAATGTGGTTTGAGATGGGTGGTTCTAGACAGGGGCCAGAGGGAGCCAGTGCTTTAACCTGGCCCCTTTAACCTAGCAATATGCTTTGGCACAGAAACCATAACTTTTGAACCAATTTTATGTTTTCCTTTAACAACGAATTAAAAATTAAGGTCAGCTTCATCCATATTGCAATGGGATCACAGTTTTCATCAGCTCTGGAGCTGCAAGAGGCTCCTTTTCTCTGCAGGTCACCAAATACATTAAACAATGAAACATTGCCCTTTTTTTTCCCATTTTTTCCTGAACACCTGTCAGAATTTATTTCCCCTCCATCGGGAAGCACCCACAGATGCAGCTGATGGTGCTTCAGTTCCTATGAGGAAGTAGTGTATGTGTTTTTGAAAAAGTGAAGACAGGTTTTGTACTTCATTGTAGTTGTTGCGTTAGTGAGTGGGAGGCAACAGAAAAATTACATTTGTTCTCACGATGTCACACGATTATTTCAACAGAATGTTTGCTCCTCCGGTAAATTTGGTCTAGAAACTCAACTGCTATTTTTGGCTCCACCTATTTGTGCGAGTTTATATTCTCTAACTTATGATTATTGTAATAAAATACAAATGGTTAGGGACTGGTGGACATTTGCTGACCTGAACAAACTTTTACATTTTTCAAAGTGAATCCTCAGTTTTTACTTCATATAGTTTAAATTGTTGGTCAGATCTGTTGAATTCAGGTGTGTAATACTTTATTCTGACAGTAGAAGGCACTACAGCTCAGTTCAACTGTTAATCAGAGAAAATCAATTATTTTGAAGCAGATGAGTTTGCTTGATTAAAAGACATTAAATGTAAATAAAAAGCAGAACTACAGTAACATAACGGGAATGTTTATACAAAGCAGGAGGTAGTTTGACATCAGCAACAGTGGTTTCAACAAAGTCAAAGACAGTTTTTTTTTTAAATAAAACATCTTGAAAAAGGCTCCATCACAACCCTGGCAGCCTGGTGATGGTTAAAGGTTCTGGCTCCTTCTTCATGACATCATCTCCGTCTTTGACTGGGCTTCTTGGGTCGCTGCTGTTTCCTGAAGTCAATAAGGCATCCGGTGGCTTCAGAGATGGGAGTGAAGGATCTGATGGGAGAATTACTGATCCTGTATGCTGAAACTTCCTCATCATCATCATCATCA
>NW_006800651.1:131052-132063 GCF_000485575.1 Poecilia formosa | reverse complement strand
ACACACACACACACACACACACACACACAGCTGTTGGACTCCAGATCAATCATTCAGGAAAAGATGCAAAACTAGGGATGACCTGCAGTTATGTCAAGACATGACAGACGATTAAAAATGTCAACAGAAGACATGAATGAATTAAAGCATGATATTGGAGGTCTGAAAATATTGATTATTTTAGTAATGGATTATTCTGACGATTAAACGGATTAAAAAATTGCTGCATTCTGCAGATTTTTTTTCATTTACCCACTTCAGCCTTTCTTATACAATATTAGAAATACAGTAAAAGGTGCAAATGAACAATTCAACTCCTTTTTAAATAAGAAAATAAATATTTTATTGTCTAAAATACAATAACAGTATTTCTTTAGTAAACACTTGATCATTTGAAGCAAAGCTAAACATATTTCTAACATCAACATGTAAAAATTTGGCTCTGTCTGCTTGACTTAACGTCATAATGTTGGTTATTTTTTGGATTAACCGATTAATAATTGTATTGCAAAAGGAGTTTAGCAGGATTTATTTTACATAATTTGAACCAGGTGAAACTAAATCTGCCACTTGCTGAGTTCTGGGTAGAATACATTTACAGAAAAAGAAAAGATTAATCGATTACTAAATTAGTTATTTAGTATTCAATAATTGGTTCATCAGAATCAGATTAACTGTTTCAGCCCTACAATATTGACACATGTATAAATGTCAAAATATTAGAAAATAGAAAATTTGTATTTGCTCTGCATGAACCTCAAGATCCTGTGGGTCTTGTGCTAAAACAAACAAAAAAAAACTTTGGTAACACTTTATTTGAAGGGGGTTGAATAAGACTGTCATGACATTGTCATAAACATGACATAACACCTGTCATGAACATCAATAAGTCTTCACGAATATTTATGACTGTTGTCATAAAGCGTCATTCGGTAAATCATGACACTTTTAATACAAAGTTGACATTATTAAAAATGTCTTCTTGAGAAATGACTTTTGATTTATAAATCA
>NW_006800651.1:125199-130636 GCF_000485575.1 Poecilia formosa | reverse complement strand
GAAGTTTGATACCTAATACATATGAGGTATGTGTCTTATTAACTTTACTTTTTCTTTGAGAAAATAACATTGACTATGTTCTCTTTCTCTGTAATGTTAGCTATGAGCAATTCAAGCCAATCCTACCTTGCTGTAAGTTAATGTTAGCTAAAGTTATTAAACACAATTACTGTAACGTTAGCCCTTAATATTAAATATGACAAATTTATGTTGGATCATGATTTCTTGGTTAATGTCAAGTTGTCATAACAAAGACATTTAGAATAATGTCAACTTTGTATTAAAAGTGTCATGATTTACCGAATGACGCTTTATGACAACAGTCATAAATATTCATGAAGACTTATTGATGTTCATGACAGGTGTTATGTCATGTTTATGACAGTGTGATGACAGTCTTATTCAACCCCCTTCAAATAAAGTGTTACCAAAACTTCTCTCAGTTCAGCATGAGACAAAAAAAGTTCATTTTAAAAAGAACATCAAAACTTGAGAAATTAAGAACCCAAACACAAGTAATATGCAGAAGAAACCTTAGTAGTTTTATGAAATAAATCTTACTCAGGTTGGGGTTTGGATCCTGACGGTCCAGCACCTGAGGAAACAGTAAAACATCAAATCTGAGTTTGTTTCTGAGGAAAAAAAATATAACGGTAAAGACTGTGAGAAGACCCCAAATCAAAGAAAATCAGAGATGCTTCATCTTGTCTGACAGGGAGTTCTGAATACTGTTTTTTGGTTTCCCTGCAGATAACTTAAGACCAAAACCAGAGCAAGGTGTTACCAAACAGGATTACAATGTAGTTTTGTGGACCACTGACCTGAGTCCCTGCTTTCAGTTTTCTCCAAAGCCGACAACAGGTTTCCCTTCTGATGTTTGCAGACAAAGGAACAACTGAAACAGTTTTTATCACTGCAGTATTTAAATGTGTAAATAAAGCAGATCTTTTCAGGTTACTCCTACCCTGCTCACTGTCCCACGTTGAAGGCAGAGTTCTGTATGTCGGCTGTAATCTCTTAGAAGAACAGATTTCTGACAGATGTAGCATTTCTCCTGGTTCCTGTGGAGCAAAGAACCAGATCTGCTGAGCTTTTAAAAGGCAAACTGATACTAATGAGACCAGTTTTATAGGGCTTGGATCATACAATCACAATATGCAGAAAAAACAAGGTAAAGATAAAGTAGTGGGAAAAAAACTGCTAATCTGATTGTGGTTTCTACAGACCTGCAAACATCAGAGAGTTGGGTGGTTTCCTCCGACACCACCTCTGTTCTCTTCATCCTCTTCCTACGAGGTTTTAGTGGGTCTGTCAACAACAAGGAACAAACATCACCACAACAAACCAGGGAAACAGGAAATCTGGAAATCAATTGCATTATGCTCTGTGCTGGTCAAAGTTTTATGTTGTAACGCCGATAATTTCCAATTTACTTTTAATCAAGCAAACTAATTGTAAAATTAGTTAATGTTCCCTCTGCATTACCTTGAAAGCCATCACAGTACGCCGCATGAATCTCAATCTCACTCGCGGGAAATGATCCCTGACAGAGGGGGCAGTCGACAGAGGCTTCAGGGCTGTGAGGGACAACGGCTGCTTCCAGTTCAGGACATTCTGATCTCTGAAGACTTCGGTCCTCCATCTTCTCCACCTCTTGATCCTTTCTGCTCTTGACTTTCTTTACCCTTTGTGCAGTCTGTCCTCTGACATCTTTGCAGCAACTTGAGACGTTTTCCTCCATTTTTGAGTCTGCTGTGGGTAAAACAAATCACACATAAACTCACCTCTGGCAGTTAATTTATAGAATGGCAATGAAACTCAGAAGGGTAAGTATGTTTGCTTTTCTGTTTTTTTTGTTTTGTTTTTTTTTTACTTTTCAAATTTGGCTCTGGCTCCTGACACTCGTGTCTGATTGGAGAATCACCTCTGAGGATCATCTCGATCTCAGGCAGTTCAGGATTTTTCTGTGAAGGCTGTGAGGAGATAAAACAAATATATCTCAGGATGTCTTTTCATCATTATGGACTCAGCCATAAAATATTTCCTGAACAGAACCTTAAAATAGAGTAATATGTTTTACTTCCAGCAGGGGGCTGACCTGTGTTTCAGCATCAACATCCAAGCTCAGATCTTTTGTGCTGTCGTTGTCACTCAGTTGAGTTTCTGTTTTTTCAAACAGGAAAAATTTGTTCAAGTCAGCAGCTGAGATATGAGTGGAAACCTGGTGCCATAACAGTAAACTACTTCACCTGGACAAACCTCACAGTCATCAGTATCCATCTGCACTTCATCACTCTCCTTGTTCCCCTCTTCCTCTTTTTCTTGCTGCTCCTCTTCTCCGTCATCTTTTCTCTCCTCTTCCTCTTCTGGAAGAAAATCAGCAGCTTCGCTCCTTTTGCTGCCTCTCAGTCTTAGACCTCTCCTGATAAACAGGAAACAACCAGAGTGACAAAGGTCAGATTCTCAGGTGACGGTGAACAATGAAAAGACAAAAAATTAAAAATATTTTTTGTAGTTTTGTTTTTTTGTCAGGTGAGAATTTTGGAGTATGAAATTCACATGGGCTTGGACTGAATACATTTCGTCACTAGGAGTCCAACCACAACATTTTTTTCTTTAAGGGTTTCAAGATTCAGTTTTACCTTCGAGAAACACAAGGCTGAGGCGACCCAGCTGATGTTTCAGGGGACATGGACTTCTGAGGAGAAATAAAAACATCAAGATAAGAGCAGACCAACATCCCAACTACGTTAATAACTGCTTTGACTTTTGTTTCTACATGGCAAATCATTCATTCTAGATGTAACAGTGTAACAGAAAACAGTCATGTGACCGATTGTGTTTAATTGAATCCAGGGAAATGATCTGAACAGCAGCAGTAAGGAGTTTAGTCATTTATTCAATCTGCAGTATGCAACTTTTATTTAAAAAAAGTTATTTACGTATTTGTTGAAACTGTCACTATGTCATAACAGACAAGGTTCAGAAAAAAAGTTTCAGTTAATTTCTTGTAATGATGTTGGGAATTTGTTTCATGTTCAAGGAATCATGGCTCAGAATGACTAGAATACTTTGAAGGTTTTAGTTGCCGTATACTGAAATATACTGAAGATGAAAAGAACTTAAAAAGTTTTATTTCCAACGAGACGACGACACTGAACACACCACAAAGTGAGCAGTACCACCAGAGCAACAAGATGGTCAAAGAGAAAAAATGCCGTTTGTGTGGCAACACTAAGAGACTCAGAGGATTTGTGAATATAGTTTTGAGGTGGAGTGGCTTTTTTCAGGCATCAGAAGCAGGAGATTACTCACCTGTTCAGGGACGATGGATGAGAACGAGCTTAAGCTAAAACTCATGCAAGGCATCTTTTATTAATGTTTTTGAACATGTTTTAATAAACTAAAAAAAAAAAATCAAATCAAAGTTGGTTGACCTGTGGCTCCGGCTGGATGGCCTCCCCCCACTCAGCCTTCCTCAGCAGACCCCTTTGAGCCTCTTTCAGACTCTTCTCATAAACCTCCATCTGAGCCACGATCACCTTAGGAAAACACGAGCCGTTCAGCATCTCTGACATTTAACACTTATGCTAAAATTAGAAGTTTAAATATTATTCATTTTGACAGTTAATGAGCTTATTATCTGGATATAAAAAATGAGGAATAATCAAGTAATTCAAGTTTTGTATAAAATGTAAATACTGTGTTTGTCCAACTGGCAATCAGATCCACCTTGGTGTACGTATCTGGATCCAGGCCTCTTGGACAGAAGGGAACCCCCCAGTAGTAGTGGACTGTCTGTCTGTCTGAAGGCTCCCCACGCTGGGGCGACGCCCTGTGGACATCCTCCTGTCTGCTCAGAGGATGGGACTGCAGGGCTGAGGTGGGAAGCTGTGACGAACATTTCTGGGGTTTCAGGCTGGAAACAGAAAGACCAGAGATGCTTGTGTTTCAATTATAAGCCAATCGGCTCCAGATTTTGGAGATTTACAAGGAGAATCAATCAGTTATAAAGTTATGTAGGAAAATACCCAGATAGCACACGATGTTAAATCAACGTTGAATTATAGTCAGAATGATTGTTTCTTGGTTGAAGTCGAAAACTGATGGTGGATCAACCATCAAACAACCATCCAATTCTAACCGTTAAAACTGTGTCAGTGAATCAATGTTGTTTTGTGGTTGAAATCTAATGAATGAAATGTTGATTTCTGATCAATGTTGAATCAGTGTCAGCTGTTTTGCCACACACCTTCCCCTCATCAGAGCTCTGGGTGAGAGCATTTTATTAGTGAGTGGGGGTTATCACATTTTAAATTAACCATTGTAGAGGATAGTGGGTGATGATTCCCTTCTGTACATTTTTCACTTGTTAATAAAAATTCTTACTACAAGGAGTGGAGCGGTCCACCCCTACAGTGTATATGAGTGGGATGTCCCAACCACACAGCCACTTTGCTGTTGGCTTGTTGGCAAAATATGTTAATTCAACATTGAATTATCGTCACAAAGGTTGAATTTATGTTTAAGGTCGACGACAGAACCTGGATCAGCCATCAAACAACCATTCAATTCTAGCCAATTAACTAACATTGAAAATGAGTCATTGAATCAATGTTGATTTATTGTCAATATCCATTGATTGAAACACCAACATTGAATCCAGTGTTTTTCAGCACCGGTCCACCAGGCACACTGCCCCGCAAGTTTTAGGCATTTCCCTAATTCAGCACACATGATTTTAATTGACGTCTGATTAACAGGGTTTTGCTGAACTGAAAACATGCAGGCCAGTTTGCCTTGAGGACAAGGTTTGGGGAAGAACTAGTAATCTAAATGTTCAATCAATGTAAGCTGTTTTTTGCACCCCTTCACCACCTTTGGCCATTCAAACGCCCAACCCTTCTCCCTCCACTTGCCAAAGACACACACACCCCTCTCCCTCCACCGCCCACCCCTCACCTGGCCCAACTGACCTGGACTATTATTACTTGTGCAGGATCTTTATCAGCATATGGACATTTTTGAATGAATTTAATAAACTTATTTGGAAATATTTGTAGTTGATGGAAGATTGAACCAGCTATTTGATGGAAGTTAATTCTGTATAAATTATAAATAATTTTTCCAACTACAGGACAAAGCACCTTTTGCTCCATTTATCTGTCTCTGGTGTGTTAAATAAACCCTGATCCTCCCTGAGTTTTATCGTTAGGTTTTCTGATCAACAGCCCTTTATTTTAAATATTGATTCCCTCATTTTAACATGAGTGCAGCATCATAAATGCTGCACTATACTGCAGCTCAATAGGTAAATGTAATTGTATATGTAAACATTAAGTAAATATTAATGAAAGATTAAAATAAATATTAATTTAACAGTGAGTGTACATGGGGAACTATATGGTTTGTATTTGTTCTCTGACCTGTAACCAGT
>NW_006800651.1:114378-124557 GCF_000485575.1 Poecilia formosa | reverse complement strand
TCTAACGTTGATTCAACATACAAGTCACCGACCACTTTTAACGTTGATTCAATGTTGTTTCAATCATTCTGTGCTATCTGGGTATTAAAATGGGCATTAATCCTAAACCTTTATTTACTATCCACTTTTAAAGCTCGTCTTAAAACCCATCTATTTTACCTGGCTTTCAACTCCAGCGGGATCTAGTTTTAAATTGTATGTTTGTTTTTAAACTGTAAGAGTTGTTTTTTTTTTTTTAATTATGTTGTGTTTTAATGTACAGCACTATGTATCAGCTGTGCTTGTTTTAAAGTGCTTTATAAATAAAGTTGGTATGGTATAGGGATATTTAAATGAAGCTGCTTGTTTATTTTCTATCAAGTGACTTGAATGTTCAGGCATTAGGATGTCAGTATAAGCCCTCAACTATACCAGTTCTATGCTGTGAACCATCTCTAGAAGATTGTTTTCATCTAAAAGGTTTTAAGTTTGCTGTAAAGAAAAAAACTTGGAAAAATGACTAAATATTACTTAGCAAAATGCTACGTTATTTTAGAAGGGTTTAGAAGGAAACGCCATAAAGAAAATCATTTAGCTTAAACATTTTCAACAGTGAACATTGAATGTGAATTATTCAGTTTTTTTTTTCTTGGCAATCTTAAATTTGTAATAGTTTGTAAAAAGGTGAAGTTGCATGAGACAGTACTGGATAAGACGCCCTCTGCTGGACATTGAGGGAGTAATGCAGGATTTTACTGTGGGTATAAAACTGAATCACAATCTGTATTTTATATATTTTTATACACCGTGTGAAGATTATACACAGATTATGTTTCAAGTCTATTAGTCATATATTATTCATGCAAAAAAATTTAATGTTTACTATTTTTTAATGGAGAACTTTACATTTATATTTCTTTACTGATCACCTACATGCTAAAAAATAAATCAAAAACTTTAACAGTTAATAACTGTAACTGCTTGTCAAGTAATTCAAGTTACTTGACAGAGAGGGCTTGCTGAACTGTAACTGCTTGTTACAGTTATTAGTAAACTTAGATTTATATGTAAGGTTGATGTACCTCCAGTCTGGCCAGGACGGTTCTTGGGAAGCCACCAATACGTGTTTCGGTGATGATCCCAACTGGTTGTCTGCTGGAACAGCAGGTTTCTCTTCAGGGAAGACTGGGCTGGGAGAACCAACGGGCTGCAGCAGAACACACACACACACACACACACACACACACACACACAAAAGAGTGAGGACAGGAGTACAAAGGTTTAACACTGAAAACACAACATAACCATCAAAAACAGCTTTAATCTGAATGTTTCCTCACTGTAACATCATCCTCCTCCTGTTCTGACCAGATCAGCGTCATGTCGCTTGTCAGCTCCTTCTTTCCAGAGGTCCAGCCTTTGCAGTTTTCATTCACCTCTTCTGGGTTAATAGTCACAGAAACACTAAAATCAATTGCTGATCATACATTTAAAAAATGAAATGTGCGATCTTACATCGTACCCGATTTCGGCGAATATCTGTTGCACTCGGCAGTTGGACAGCCGTCAGACTTTATGTCCTTTAGATAAAAAATGAAGGAAACCAGAAGCAGTTTAAGTGCTTCCACATCAGTTGAGACTGATGTGGAAGAATAACAAAAAACAACAAGCAGCCGATTCGTGCAGTCTAGTTGAAAAGAGTTTCACAATATTTAGGTAAATATTGTGAAGCATCCCAAAGGTGCTGCTCTAAACTTACAGAAACTATCAGAGGTCATTGCGTTGGGCTCTTTGCATCACATCAGATTCATCTGATTTAAGTCCTGCAAGCTGTTCCATTGACAAACATGTTACGTTTTCTATGGAGATCTTAGTAATAGTCAATTTCTTTAAAAAAGGAGACAGGAGCGTAATCAGACCATCAGGAATCTGACCTCGCCTCACCCCGCACAGGAAGATTAGATTCAAATTCAATTCAAAAATACTTTATTGATCCCAAAGGGAAATGAAATGTTGTTGTAACTTAAATATCTTCAGAGAAGGATTTCCAGTAGCAGTCAGTTAGCAACGACCCTGAAGAGGCCTCTGACTGAAGACTTAACAGGAAAAAGATAAACGTCTCTTACGTTACACTGTCACATCATGATGGTAGTTTTAATAAACATAAAATAAACTATACTTTTGTAAAAGTTACATACATCACGTAACTTTGAGCGTTTTTAACCTGGAATCATTGTAAAACCAGCTGACCTTCCTGCAGCCAGAAGGACTCTGGTCACAGTCAGAAGCTTGGAGCTGCAGGTCGGTTCTCTGCACTTCAGTGGGGCTCGTCAATCGCTCATCTCTCCGCTCCACCTGTCCTCTGCAGGGGTCTTTACAGAGTGAAGACTGTCCTGAGGGGGTTTTATGGTACACAGGGCTCTGGGGGGAGTCAGACCTCACAGTGGGATTTGAACTCTCCTGAGAGGAGAAGCTGAGCTCTAGATTTTCACAAGCAGGATGATTAGAGCAGTCAGCAGTCCTCGCAAAAACTGGACTCTTAACAAACGTGGGACTCTGCTCCAGCTGTCTTTCACGGCCCATGTCATCTCCTGGGAACACAGGACTTTTGGGACAGAATATGGGGTTACTCTGGGGGAACACAGGGCTTCTAGGCTGGGCAGATTTTTGAGTGGAAATCAAACTGTCCTGAGAACACAAGACAAACCCAGAGCTCTTGCATGTTTCCACTAGATCCAGGTTGAGGCGACTGACATGAACCTCCGCTCTGCAGCCGGTCAGTGGGAAGACTGGAGACATCTGGAGCTGGGAGTCTTCAATATCTGTTGAGCCGGAGCTCTGCTTCCCGAACAGGAGAAGGCACATAAATGATCACTTTTCTTTGGATTCTTTACTGATTATAAAGTATGAATAGAAAGAAAAAAGAAGGTGAAACTGTAACGGACCTGCGGAGAGTCCAGATGAGCGGAGACCGATTCTGTGATACTGGGAGAATTCTGAGAGGAAACATTCTGAGTCTGTGACAAATCTGGCATTTTCATTAGAGGACTGCCAGCTTGTTTTCTCAGCTTTTTTCTCCTGGTAATAATTTCATCTCCTGGTCCAACAGCTCCTGGAAAAAACACAACACATTTGACCAATCAGCAGCTTTCGTCATAAAGAAGGAATAACTAGAGGAGGAAGAAATCCTCAGACTCACCTGAGTTCACCTCCTCTGGCATCCTCTCCCCGTTAGAGTATGAGAGTTTTCGTCGAGAGCCAGTGCTCTGCGGGACGCCGTCAAGCAGATGTTTGTCTGGAGACTTCGGACCAGGTTGTGTCTGGATGACCATCTATGAGGGAGAAAAGCTTCTTTGATTAAAACTGCAAATGTTAAGGTCTACTTTCCGATGATTCCTCTCATCGGGATCATTTCTGGTTTTCTGTGCAGGTTTTGGTCTAAGTTCATGACTTTTCCAGCTTCAGCTCTGAACAGGGAGATATGTAAAGGTGAGATGAACATGTGAGATCCAATGTGATGACACTATTTCAACAAGAGAGAACAGATTTCTCCCTGTATTTAAATATGAAAACACTGAGATTTACACAGAGAAAAGGTGGGTTAGCAAAAATCATGGACTTATTCCGCTATTTGTTCAGGTATCAGAGTTTCTGCTGGTTTCACCAACTCAAATTTAAGACTGTTAAAGAGCATTATGAATGGTCACAGCAATTTATAAACTTTGTCCAGCTAACTGATGATAAATTTGCATTTACCCATGACATATGCAAAATGCTAGTTAGTAAGCAACAGCATATTAACCCACCTGCCTCAAGTCACAGAATGTAATGAAGATGTCTGAGTGCAATGCACTTTCCTTTGACAGAAAATATATTGTATATTCAATAATATATTGAATATCAATCAATCAATCAAATTTTATTTGCATAGCACATTTCAGCAGCAAGGCATTTCAAAGTGCTTTACATATATATTATGTAAAGCATAATCTTGTGAATATACAAAATTAAGTACCAACTTACTTTTTTAAAATGAAGTTAAGACATTTCAGAACCTTATTTTAGATAAATTAATGTAAGGCTTTTAGAGGAAGTGTGGATACCCCTGGATGTGCTGACTTTATTCTTCTCTTATCTTACCTGAATTACAGCCCAGATAACCCATAATCCTGTTTCAACAGGATTTCTGCAGAACGTAAAGTCAAATCTGAACTCACGCTCTCCTGAATGGCCTTCATCACATTCTCATCCTCCTGCTGCTGTCTCAGTGCTGTGTTGCTGGCTTCCTGTTTGCTGAGTTGTAGCGCCAGGTCCATCTCCTCCTCCTCAGTCATCTCTGAGCAGCAAACATACAAAACCAACAGCATTTATCTAAACAAATCCAAAGAACTGGGCCAAGTGTGTTTGAGTACCAATCCAAAAACATTTCCTATGGGTTAGAAAATACAGAAGCAGGAATGCATTTGAAAGAGCAAGCTTTTGAAAGAATAAGTTCCAACATTTTGAAACTTTCTCCAGTGATTAATAGCCTGCAACAGGAAACAATGACTATCCACCTTTTCGTCTGCAGTGGTTCTTCCTCTCCGTTCGGCGTTTCTCTCGTGGTAATAATGTTGACTGAAGCAAAGACGAGAGCCCATCCTAAAAAACAGATTCCAAACCACAGATGGAATTTACTCTTCTGCAGCTTAATCAGTGAACATATTTTAGGTTCATTTATTAACCCAACTTATACATTAAAAGTATAAGTTTTGATTTTAAACATCTCTACCCTGCTTTCTGTGTCGGTAGAAGCTTTGTCCTCCTGGGTGTTTTCATCCTGTTGGCTGTCAGAGGAAACGTTCTGGGTCAGGTTCTTCCTCAGAGCCATCCTGCTCTGCTGCTGAGTCGCTGTGACAGGAAGAAAATTAACACTTGTCAGTTTCTATAAACTGAATATAAAACTTATTCACTGCCTTGGAAGTATTACCCTTTTCTTGCTTTTACAAATCAATCAGAAGCAAAAATTTGGCATTTTGACAAAGAAAATAGTAAAAACAACTCTTAAATGTCAAACTTAAAACTGATTTCAACTAAATAATGACTATTAAATATATTTAACATGGATGCTGTGGTGGCACAGAGGTAAGGCACAACACACATATGGAGGCTTTAGTCTCCAGCCTGAGGACCTTTGCTGCCTGCCCCCCTCTCTCATTACCCACTTTCCTGTTTAACCACTCTCAAATAAAGGCCACTGGAGCTAATAAAACCTTTAAAAAATAAATTACACAAAACAAGTGATAATAAAAAATAAAAAGTGCAACTTCTTTTCTAGTCAAAATTAAGAAAACAAGTCTTTTGTTTAAGCCTGTTGAAATAAGCAATGAGATGATTAATTAAATTTTAAAT
Organism: Poecilia formosa; assembly: GCF_000485575.1. Lineage (NCBI taxonomy): Eukaryota > Metazoa > Chordata > Actinopteri > Cyprinodontiformes > Poeciliidae > Poecilia > Poecilia formosa. Next base: position 119,187 of record NW_006800651.1, on the reverse strand, counting down.
GAACTCAATCATTTCCATTCTGATGAATAATATTTTAGAGTGCCTATAAAACCTCTAAAAAGAGGCAGATGAAGCACGCTGGCTGACTCCTTTCAATGTAAAGGAGCAACATTTCTACTGGATTACTGCTCCTGATTTTCTTTCAGGCAAGAGACAACCACAATCTAGAGCAGCAACCTCTTCAATTCAAAAAGCCCTTCGGTTTTTGCCTGAAATTAAAGATGGTTTTAATATATCCCTCTGCATTGTTTTGAAAATAACTTGTTTTTATTTTAGTTCTTAGGATTCAGGACAAAGACAACAAATCAAATCTTTATAGGTTTAAAAATATACGTCTCTCAGTAGAAATAGGCCAACTGAGGCTCTTCTATATTTAGACAAGGTGACAAATTACATATTGTATTTAGCAATTTAAATACATCTATTATGTACCATCAGTGATATTTTGTTGTTGAACTTCTAAGCAGACGTTTAGAGATACTAAACAAATATTTCCTACTGACTTAATATATAAACTTTTTGCTCATTTTTTATCAAAGGTACTAAAAACTACTTGATCACAAAAGAGCCTTCTGTATCCAGTATCTCTGTATTTGGGTCGTGATCCATAACTATGTGTAAGGGTAGACAGATCAGTTAAACTGCAATCAAATGAGTTCAGGACATACTTGTACTAAAGCAGCGTGATGTTAGATTTATTTTATTTTCATATTTGGAAAATCATTGAAAATTAATTAACTCAAGCAATTTGCTTCAATAACTGCAACTCATTTTGTATAGATTCATCACACACACACACACACACACACACACACACACACACACACACACACACACACCGTAGACATACACATACCAAGACATCTTTTGTTTTGTCATTAATTTTTATGATTAAGGCTTTCAGCCAGTTAAAACTCAAAATGTTGATTCTCAGTACTAAATAAGACAAGTAAAAATGATTGTAATTCAGAAATATTTTCATTATTGACTCATAAAAAGGGAAAGGACTTGTTCAAGTGTCAAAACACCTGATTTAAATGAGAGGCTGATTTAAAAAGCATCTGCAACACTTGAAATACAGCCAGTGCTGAAATAGTCATTTAAATCAGTTGTGCTTGGTTGGGACCAGGATTGAAAACACTGGTCAAAAGGAAGATCACAGACTTCAGAAAACCAAAAACAAATGAGGTGGATTAGTAGTGCTTGCCAATAACTGAATGCATTATCCAGGACTGTGACGTTTCATCTCTGTTGTCCAGAAAGTGAGCTGTTATCATGTCATGACAGATTGTCATGTCAGAAGCCTGTTTAGATTTCCTACAAGACTGACTGCTACTGGATAACTTGATTTCTCACAGCAACACCATCTTTGAAGATACTTGGATGATACCAGTTGCATTTTATTTCCCTTACTAAAGTATTTTTAATTGAATTTAATCACTTTCTTTACACCGAATCTACATATTAGTTTTCATATTTTCAACTGAATTACTGGATTTAACTTTTATCTAATGTTCAGATTTGTTGCAGTGGACATGTATGTTGAAACAGTAGGTGAATCCAGACCAACCGCTTCTTTCCCTCGATTTCTTATGTTTTATTGTCACGGAAGTCACGGCAGTTGTTACCTGACGACGGCGATGAAGAGTGTCTTCCTCTTCCTCTCATTTGCGTGTGGGATCATCCAACCCTGAGCGCTGACTGACAGGAAAGGCCTAAAGTCACCAAACAAACTTAATAAATTAATGTTTAAAAAGCACAGTCCCGTTAAACAGCTGAATGTTAAATGACAGCGCGCTAGGACGGCGGTTGGTATGGAAACAAACTGAACACACGACACACCAAAAAGCCTCAAATAAAGTTCGTTGGCTCAGTTTCCTGATCAGATAACTATCAAATTACAGCACAAATTAACTTTTAATTTGTTTTTGTGTGTGTTTTTATTTTAATCGAAAAACTACCAAAGACAACAGCAAAGTACCACAATTTCAGTTTGAAAACACTCACAGAGGGTTTTTTTCTCACTTTCGCGGCGCCATGTTTGTTTCTGTCCCGCTACCACGTGATGTCTACGTAAGACGTATGTCACGCTCCAATCCAAAGTCCCATTTCGTCAAATCACTGCTGTACACAGCGAAAGACAACACACTTCTTTAATGCACTTCTTTAGAATTGCATTAAAGAATTTATGTATGAATACCTTTCTGACGACTTTTTTATTTTGTGGTTTTAGTCATCTTTTTACTCATTTTTGGCCACAACAGTATTTTAAAAATTCTAAAAGAGCGTTTATGACTTTACCCTAAAAGGGAATTCCCTTTTGCAGTAAAGTAATAAGATTTAAATAACTCGAATTCGAGTCCTACATTACCTCAGTGATTTATAAATCTAATTACAATCATGTTACCGAACTAAAGAACACTATTACGTTCAAACACTGAATGGTATTGTTTTTGAGCTTCAGATATTAGATTTTTTATTTTTGGGGTGCCCCGCCTCTCGCCCGGAACGTTAGCTGGAGATAGGCACCAGCACCCCTCCCAACCCCACTGAGGGACAAGGGTGTTCAGAAAATGGATGGATGGATTTTTGGGGTGGCTTAATTTTGTCCCTAGGCCAGTAGTGGTTTTTGATGCAGCCTATGTGGCTCAATGCCCAGAGCATAATTTTATCAAGGGTAGCACAAATACATGCTTAGAAAAAACAAAAATAAAAACATGGATGTACGTTGTGGCCCCTTTGAGTTTTCTTTTGCTTCCTGTAATGTGTTAACACTTAGATTGACCAGGGTTGAAGATGATCATTCTGCACACAGATTCTCAAAAGGTTTGGGAATTATTTTGAGAATAAAAAATGGATCCATATTTAGAATAAGGGGCTCACCTTATTCTCAAGAACCACCAATGTCGGTAACTTTGTCTGATGGGAAATTCTCAGTTTGCTCAGCATTTTACCTGGAGTAGCTTCACATCAGATAAACAATTTCCCCTGATGGATTAATTATGCATATTCTATTCTATTCTATTCTATTCTATTCTATTCTATTCTATTCTATTCTATTCTATCTTCAGCTATTTCTGCTCCACTCTCACTACATCTTGATTCCAAACCTTCTTTTTTATCACTAGCTTTATACCCATTTGGCTTGGATATTAGTTACGTTTCCATCTTTATCTACATTATGTTTGGTGTGTTCAACTTTTAAAACAAAAAAAAAGCTACGATGTTCAAACATCGTATCAGTATGGCTAAAACTGTCTGTTAGAAGTGAAGCATGATGCCCACTTTAATGAGCAGATGATTAATTACGAAATCCTCCGAGCTTCAAATCAAGGGTTCAAAGTTATAATAGTCCTTAGTTTTATTTGGTATTGCCAATATTTCCTTAATTCCAAGGGCTCTTCATTTATGGCTGACGATCATCCCAAATTCAGCAGATTTTTCTGTACTTACATTGGTTGGGCAGTAGGAGGCACTTTATGACGTGACACCATAGACTCCACTTAAATGAATCTTTCTCAAATCATTTATTGTCATTTTTAAAATCATTGTTTCTCTGTTTATAGAATCTCATGGCCTTAAGTCTCAATGTTAGAGACACTCTTCTTGCAACATGCTGGTTACCCTTTGGGCTCTAAATGTAGCAGAAACTCAGAGAAAAAGAAATGTCAGTTTCTGTAATATTTTCACATTTGTTTTTTGTTTTTTTTAATGCACTGAGACATATCAGCTCTTTTTATCATGTTTTGCTTTCTCCTTGCCAGACAACAATTTAACATGAAGTTTGAATAGCTCTACAGTAATACAATAAGAAAATATAACAGTGCAATTTATGCATACAGTAAAGCTGTTTAAATAACTCAATATAAAGTTATAATCCTAATTCCATCACACCTAAAATTGTGATACATGATGCAATGTCAGAAATCAACTTTATGCAACACTTTACAGATCTTAAAGTTATCTTAACGCACTCCCAAAATTATAATTACACACACAAAAGAAGGATATAATCACAATGTAATAAATATTTCAAACAAAATGTAGTTCACAAACTTTTTTTTCTTTTTTTTCTTCACATTAAAAGTGACACTAAAATAATAAGTTGCAGCTTCAGCTCCACACGTTAACTCAGATTGTCATACACTGAGGAAACTACCAGAACGAAGCCGTTGAGTAACGGGGCTGCTGGCGTTGTTGCCTAGGTGATCCTGAAGCACAACGATCCGGGTCCCTGTCCGTGCGAGATGAGTCCTCGCTGTTAACTGGGCTCTGCGTTGTGTGTTCTTAAGGGTTTTTGTCGAAAGGAAACGAGACAGGAATCTGACACACACGGCGGTTGAAATCGTGGTTGGGACCGTTTATTCGGACCACCCGATAGCGCAGCGGCTTCACCTTTAGAATTCAGAGCAAATACTGCATGTCAACATGTTTCATCAACGCAGTTATTTCTTTTTTTGATTTAAAGATACAGCATATAGAAAAAAAAAGAAGAAAAAGAAAAATGATACAAAACTAACCACTTGAACATCAAAAGTAACATTTGGCTACATAGAGGAGCTGGCGGTCAGTATTGCCTACCTTTAGAATTCAGAGCAAATACTGACCGTTGTACTGCCAGCACACAGTAGCGAACGCCAAGTACGGCGTTCTTCAAAGGACACACTTTACAAAGTTCCACAAGTTCCGAGAAACCGGAAAAATACCAGGGAATTTTTATATATATACATAAAATTGCCTTCTCTCCCTCCGCGGGTGGTCTCTTTCATCCTCTGAGCTCGGGTCCTCTACCAGAGGCCTGGGAGCTTG
>NW_006800651.1:98901-114091 GCF_000485575.1 Poecilia formosa | reverse complement strand
AGCTGCCTTGAGGCCCTGAGCAATGAAAAATTTAATCTCTAAAGTTACCTGTTTCTGGGCTGTTTGTTTGGTGGTGCTGGAAGAACCAACCAAGAGTTTTCAAACAAATAAACTAGACACAACACATTTTGCTGAAATAGATATAAATAAATCTGAAAAAACAAAAGCAAAAAGTTACTGAGCAGTGTACCATCACGCAAGCAAGTTGGAACAAACAAAGGATGTTATCTGTAAGAGTCAGGTATGTTGCTGTGTAACATACTTCCATTCAACACGTCAACAATTCAACAGATACTTTAACAAGTTTCAATGATTCTCTGAAGGTATATATTTTTTCAATTATATGTTTTAAAAAAAAATATTGTCAATTATATTTTAGGCCGAAAAGATACTGCATTTGTCTTTGTGACCAGGGGGCCAGGTTGTTCTCAGCTCTGCAGAACTGGACTGGCGGGTTTTTCAACTGCATCAGCTGCGGGTTCTGGTGTGCAGACCTTTGTGTTTTCAAGCTGCTCAGATGATGTGAACCCTTTGTCATCTGAAACATGAAGCTGGCTGTTTTTCAAAATCTGTTGCTCCACAGGAACATACCGCCTGCTGAAGTGTCTCCACAGCTGCTTCCAAACAATGTAAAGGAGTTCTGACAAGTTGAGAGCGATACACAAGATGGAGGTGCAGACCATGATGTAGAGGAAGATCTTCTTCTCCATGGCTCGGGCTATGTAGCAGTCCACAGTGTTGGGGCAGGGTTCCTCTGTGCACCGCATCAGGATGGGCACCCCAAAACCATTGTACAAGTAGTAAAAAGCCAGCAAGAACCCCACTTCAAAGCCCGTCTTAAAGATCAAGCTGATGACATAGGTGCAGAAAAGACCACCATCAATGCTGCCTTTGTCCTTGTAGAACTTTCTCTTGTGCTTGGCCTCCCGGTGCTCCCTGTAGCCCACATGAAGGGCCACCATTAGGGATGGTGTAGACACCATGATGAGCTGTAGAGCCCAAAGACGGATCTGAGATATGGGGAAGAAGTGGTCGAAGCAGGCATTCTTGCAGCCGGGCTGCAGTGTGTTGCACACAAAGTCCTTTTGCTCGTCCTTCCAGACCTGCTCAGCCACGGCCACATATACCAGAATCCTGAACAGGAAGACCACAGAGAGCCAAATCCGGCCAATCGAAGTGGAGTACTTGTTCACTCCACTCAGAATCTTCTCCAAAAATCCCCAATTCATTGTTCACTTGTCTCCTGTCAGGACATAAACAATCGAGTTAGAGTCTAAATAACACAAAGCAGCCATAAAGTATTAATATTGTTGAATCATAAATGCAATCATGATAAAAGTAGTACACCCTTTTAAATTTTTGGATTTCATGAATCAGGACTTAAAAAAACAAAAAACAAAGATTAACCTAAAAATGAACCTGTATTGCTAGTCACATTCAATGATCAGTTGATTACATATTCTAGAATAGTGGGAGCATCTTGGGGTAGCTTGCAATAAAATTTTTTGGCCAAGGCATTGGATATTTGATCTGTTATTTCCTCTGGTTTTGGATGCTGTCCAGTCAAAAATTATGTTTTTTTGTCTCACTTTGTTACTTTTGCACAATTATCATGATGCACAACCATGACAATAAGGTACTTTTACAACTGGAAGCACCTGATTAGTAACTAAAAAATTCAAATAATAGCATGATGCCTTTGAAAAGGAGGCATCATGAATTAGCGCAGGACCAAGGAGCAAAGGCTCAAATCCCCTACTCCAACATCTCTCTTTAGCTCTCTACAGCCAGACAGAGATTCAAAGTGGAGCAGCAAAAGTAAACCAGGTGGATTAGCAGTGCTAACAACTGATGGTGGACATGTCAGTGTAAAATATTGTCTCCACTGCTTGACAACTGAGCTGTTAGCATCCCATCACTGTCATAAAACTGTTAGGCAGGAAAAGTCTTCACTTAGATGCTTTTTCAGAACTATTGCCAAAGTAGCATGTTTAGACAAGCTAGAAGTAATCCAATGTCATGCTCTCCCAACCTGAGGGAGCTTACATTTATGAAATAAGCAGTATTTCTAAATTAATTTTTGAATATATCCCAGTTTGTTTTGATGATATATAGCACTAAAACCCAATTTCAGTCCTTAAACTTTTTGAGAAAAAAAAATCATTCTTTATTCTTTTGCTGTTGCCTAAAATGTAACCAAGAGATATACAGGGATGACAGTTTAATATATTTAATTGCTTCAGAAAAAATAATGTATAAAACCTATACCTCCAAAAAGGTTTAGGCTCATGACAGAAAAAAAAAACACCTGAACAAGTCTGACTTTTTTGGAAGGTTGAAAGTTGATGACTTCCACCCTTCCAAAAAAGTCATGCTTGGTCTCATCTAAACTTTGGTTAAGATGAGAGCAAAGTAGACGTTTGACCATATTCCACAGTTCCATGTCTGAAGAACGGAAAACACAGCACATCAGTAAAAACACATCATACCAACTGTCAAACATGGTAGTGGAGGAGATATGATTTAATCTAATTTTGCAGCCGAAGGAATTACAGTATACCACCTTCACAAAACTATTACGGTCAGGATTTTAGAGTTCAGATTAAAGTGGTTGTTTATCTGAGCTCCCATGTGAGATAATCTCATTTCCGACTTGTGTAGGTGGGAGCCAGCCGCGCAACACAAATTTGTGATGCAAAAATATGAAAATGTTTGCAAGACAAACTATGAAAAATACAGCAGGACTAGTGAGGTACAGCAATCATCATTTCATGTCTATACCAATACAAGATGTGTTTGTTGTGTGGCAAAATTCCTTCTTCTAAGGAAGTTTAATATTTGAAAACAGAACAAATCTGTTAACCCCTTTAGAAAGGGGGATGTTTACGTCTCATTTCCTCATAACAATGTTGTGACCGTGAAGAGTTCACCTCAATGCCTCTCGTTTTGGTTAAATCATGTCATCTTGATTTGTGATTCACAAAAGAATCAGAAGAGGAGCTTGTCTTTCTGGGTGCAAATGTATGCAGATCTTTATGAATAGAAGCAGATTAGAGAGATGATAGAGATAGTTTTATCTTGCTGGATGAGGGTATACATTGTTTTTACCTCATCAAAAAAAGGTTAAAAAAAGTTTAAAAAAAAAAAGCTTATCAACCGTAAGCTCCAGGTGATAAAATCTCCACACCTAGACATCCCTCTTGCTATTCTCTTGGTCTTCTGTACCACACAGAAAACTATGAACATATTTTTTAATTAACAGTTTGATGTTGATCACCCACTGAGACTTTGAGTCCTGAAACATCCAAAGTCTGAGTCTTTGAAAAAAAATTATCATGAATTGATAACCAAACTGGTGGATTTCACAATTATAGGTAAGGTAATTTTATTTATATAACACAGTTTCAGCAACAAAGCAATTCAAAGTGCTTTACATGAATTAAAAGGAAATACAAAGAAAATGACAAACCAAGGGCAAGAAAAAGAGGAAAGAGAGCAAAAGAAAACTAATCAAATGTTGATCTAAAGTATGTAAACTAAGTGCTCCTGTTCAGGGTTAGTAAGGGTGCATTCACACTGCAGCCTGAAGTGACCCAATTCCGATTTTTTGACATAATGTGACCTGTATCCAATCTTTTCATGGCAGTGTGAACAGCACAGGTCGGATTCTTTTTCGAATCTGACCCATATCCGATACATATCCGATTCAAATGCGACCTAACGTCCAGGTCTCATTCATCCGAACTGATCGTCACTGATTCTCAACAAATCTCACTTTTTTGTGTCCTGATACGCGCAAGGGGGGAGAAAAACAACAACCATGATGGATTATATGAGGATTAAGTTGTTAATATGCTGCTCTGGCCAGACAACTTCAAATATGTAAGCTAAGCTCCACCGTTAGCCTCCATGTTTACTTCCGCAAACACTGAGCACTTCTTCTTTTTATGGCGGTTGGCAGAACACTGAGAACGCTGACGCTATTGTGCCCTCTAGTGGGCATGCAGGACACTTTCAGGTCGTTTGCCCGTTTACACTGCAGAACACATACAGGTCGCATTTACTGGCAGTGTGAACGGCCCCGGCAAAAAAAAATCTGAATTGCCCAAAAAATCGGAATTGGGTCACTTCAGGCTGCAGTGTGAACGCACCATAAGTATTCTCTGGTCTAATTCCATTTCTAGGTAAGCTGAGCAGTAGAATCAGTTGTTCTTGTCATGTGTGCAGCACTGTTTCAATGGAAACTATGTAAGTTTCCGGGATCCAGATCATTTCAAAGAATAATCAACCATTTATTTTAGCTCCCAAACACCGTCCAATGAATGCAGCTCTTTCAGTCTCTTATTGTGCTGTTGCCTTTTCAAAGGTAAAAGGTAATTTTGTGCTCCACCCATCAGGCTGAACAATACAAATGAAAGAATTTAAAAATAAAAAAAAAGGCAAATGAAAGCAGCCTGACATTAGAAGAAATAAAACACAGTATATTGTTTAGAACTTTGCTTCCAGTCTCAACATGTTTAGTTTCAATTTATTTAGTTTTGAACATAAATATAAATAAATTGGGGTCCTCTCTTAACTCCACTGAAAACTACCTGATCTCATTGAACAGAGTAAAGCCTATGTATTTATGTTATTTAGTTTTTACTCCAACTTAGTGACTACATCATACATAAGTTATGTGAGTTTGGGGAAACTGATCTCTGTGGAATTAAATTTGCAAATAATCAAATGGTTTGACTTGCTGATCTGGTTATTCAGCCTAAGGCCAGATTTCAAGCACACAGGTCACACAGATACAGACAGAAAAACAACTTTATTCAGTCAAGAGATGCCCAGTGAGAAAAACTATAAAGTTACAGAAATTAACATGTTTGGGAAGTAATTTTGCTACGTCACATGATTTTCTGGTGTGTTGGAATTTCAGAATATTCTACAAAATTAAAAACAAACCAGATTTCTTGTTGCTTTTTCTGCATCAATCTAAAAGTCTAAAGCCATGTTATAAAGCAGAGAGAGACTAAATCTTACCAGTTGTGTCCAAAGAGAGAGGTTTATCCTTGGACCCAGATGGTTTGGGTTTCTTCTGCGAGTCACACCTGATCCGATCAGACTCCTGCATGCAGCAGCTTTATATCAGACTCACATCAGTCTGCTTCTTGTTCTGTTTTCTTTACAGCACTCTGCCTTTCCTGTAACATGTGGCCAGCAGTCGCCTCGGAGCACATCACCTGCTGGAAACTCAGTGGGTGTGAACAAAGACAACATCAGTAATGCAAATAAAATTCATTCATGGCCACACCAGACCAGGTGGGCTGTGCTTTCATTCCTCCTTCACCTGCCTGCTACTGGTTGATGACACAGGGATCGTGTTACTCTGCCAATGAGTAAATAATACATGTCACCTCCTCAGGTCAGAGTCGTCAAGTTGCTCATCTGTTGGAGTTTGGCTGGTAGCCAATAAAAATTATGGACATCACATCTGAGGCAATAATGCACTGTCCATGGGTCCTCTATGGGGCTGTTTTGTTTTTTATTTTGCTTCTTTTGACGAAGCTATGTGTGCTGTGTATTGTATAGTAAGGTGTTGTGTTTTTGGCCATTGCTAAAGAAGATGGCTGTAAAAGGGACAATACTTAATAAAATATACCTTTTTGAGCTTCAAATCATCCTATAATGTTATTCCCTCTTCAAAAGATGACACCTCACAGAGCACTCTACCCCTGTAACTCCTTCACTCGGCTCCTTCAGACTAGCCAGCCACAATTAGAAAACACCTGGTGGTGTATACTTCTCAGTGCAATGCTGGTAAAAACTTTGTTAAAGGGTTAATAGAGCAGGGATGTTGTAATGACTTCATTAGGGGAGAGTTCCAGAAAGAGCAGGAGATTTTAAACAGATAGAGGCCCAATTTCAAACATTAATTTACAAAGTCAAAATTTTTAAAAGTCATTTCTGATATATGCAGCATTTGATAATAATCAGTGGAAACATAGTTTCTTGATTATGCTCTAAAATGGCACTACATGCCTGGAAATATGTAATACTGCCCCTAATAAAACTACTGTTACGACTGAATTACACATCATTTATTTTTCCATTCAAGTCTTTTATTTGGAAGGAGATATTTCTCCCTATCCTGAAAAAAAAGAAAATGTGAAATATGTTTTCTTGTTCAGTTTTTCAACATTAAGCTAAATCTGATTTAGCTCCTTCCTCTGAGCACCTGCAGTTTTACTCCCCTCATTTCTAGATTCTGGTTGTATGCTTTATGAATGTTTAGCCCACTTTTCTATTTCAGCTCAATTTATCTTTTGCGTGCTTCCCTACTTTAGTTTGGCTTTTGTTGGCAGAAGTATATTAAATCCTCCAGGTGTTGGAGGATTACCCTTTTTTGCCTTTTTTTTGACACTATTGAATCTTGAATCTTGAAAACCCATATTTAGACCTGAGAGCAGTTCAGAGTGTTCTCGAGTTTAAAAGCAAACCTTTTCAGGCAGGTGTTTAAGTTCTGTTACTAACACTGTTTATACAAAAATGACTTCACGCAAAATGAATGAATGAATGAATAAATAAATAAATAAATAAATAAAAACACAGCTCCAAGAAACAGTCCTATTTGGTCTCGATGTGAAATGGAGATGAATCACCTACGCCCTCTTGTGGCATGAGTCCATAAAATGGTAAATATGAAAATCTAATTAAAAAACATCCAAAAAGCTCCAAAATATTCTCTTTAGGTTGTCATTAAGATACTCAGACAGCATATCTTGCTCAAAAATCTCTGCTGGACCATCACAGAAATGAAAATTAACTTTGCAGAAGACATTGCTAACACCATCAATAATCATTGATGGCCTTGTTGCCTCTTTCCCTTCCAGCTTCAGTTTTGTTGAGAGATGCTGGATACTCAGTCTTTTGACCACATCTATGTCCATCTGTCATGCCTCAGAGCCTAAAGAATTGGACAGTGGTCAGCATTTGGCTTCTTGTTTGCACACAAAGACTTGAAGCAGCAAGATTCTCATAGAAATTCTTGATCTATATCCATCCGCAGGTGAGTGGATTTTATTTCCTCAACTGGTTTAATGATATTCTGGGCTGCTGAGGGATAACTATGCAAATGCATTGATAATTACAAGCTAGTAAAAATGTACAACTGAACTCAGGCTTTGATTTCAAGCAGTCTATATTTACACTTCAGAAAAAAAAACAGAATCAGGTGCAGAAAACTACTTTTTGCAGATCTGTCATCAAAAACAGCAAAATGAGGTTAAAAAATGTTTGTGACAGTGTTCTTCAATGCTAAACACAAATCAATCAAATTTTACATTTTACCTTGCACCTGGGTATCCAGGGGACACAGAGGAGGAAAAGCACACATAAAAATACTTAAATATGTCCAACCAAGCCTCTCAGAAACTCAAAGTATGAAGTCAGAGCAGAATTGAATGTACATTGGTTAGCTGAAACAACAAAATCTTCTGACACATGCTAATTAAAGACATTAGTGCAACTGCATAGGAAACGTTTTTAATTTTAAACAACGAAAATGATCGATGTGTTGGGTAAAAACAAGAACAAAACAAAAAGATAAGCCAGCATTCTCTTAGCTTACATACATATGGTATGATAGTCCATGAAAAAAAAAACAACTACATAACTTTTTTAAATGTAACATTTTGTTCCAGAAATCAGCAGTTTTGTAAACCAACAACAATGCAGCATGTCAATCAAACTGCAGTAGCAGCTACATGACTAGGCAGAGTTCACTGGGAGGCAGCCTTTGCTACGATTAATAGTGCATTCCAGTTGGACTCCAGTTATAAGTTATAAATACAGAAAAAAGATCAACTGGAGTACTCTCTAAAGTCATACTACTAACTTGGACAGTTGGAGGTTCATCACCAGCGAAGTTGACTGCTTATATTCAACATTAGTTGTATTTGCACTTTTGATGATCTGCAGGTAAACGTGTTTCTACATAGGTTAAATGGGAAAAATACAAGAAAATATATTGTATAATAGTTAGCAAAATCTCCCATTTGTAACTGAAGGTGACAGTTATTATTCCAATTATAAACTTCTGAGGTTAACGGTATGCACTCTATTTGCATGCTGTTCTTTTGCATTTGGAAAACCATTTACAGACCAAACATTTAAGTAATGTCATTTATTAAAACTTATACATGCTTACATTGGTGATACCCGAATTTTATGGAAGAGACTGTTGATTCAATCAAGACGAAGTAGTTAAAATAAACAAAGGAACCACAAAGCAAATGTGATCAATGATAAACATTATTTCTAATTTAACTTATTTTTTCATTTTAACACATGTAGCATTAAATGAAATGCAGACTCTTAACCTGACCTGTTAGGAACCACTGTGCTACAGGGTCTGAATATAAAAGTTGGCACATCAGTGATGGTGGTCCTACGTTCATGTTTGCACAACAGCATGAAAAGTTCTAAATAAGGAGGTTAGGGCCAGCTGCATGGTCTGCTGATAACTTTAGCACAAAGTTAATCTGTTTAATATAATAAATGAAATATCAGCCAGACTTAACAGATCTTTAATCTCCTTAGTCCAATAATGATGAAGTCTTTATTAAAGGAAAACCATCTCCAGCCATACTTTTATTGGTTTCTATTCACAGTATGGTGGTCGACCACCATATTGTGACCAATATGACCATCTTAAATTGACCATCTTGTTTCTACTAAGTAACAAAAGAATCATCAGTGGTGCACACTATGAGATGCTTCAAAAAATGTACCAGTCAGACACTGGTGAAAGTATTGGGGGGTGGATTTCAAGGATTCCAGTGAAAAACTCAGTCATTTTGTATTTCAGTGTAAAACTAATCTGTACCAGAGACATGTAAAGATGTATTTTTAGGATAAAATGGCAGTTACTCAAGAAAATGGCTACTTTCTCAGAAGAATTGTGTGCTTGCCTTGAGTTTGAGCCTCACTTTGCAGTCCGGTTTAGTAGACATGCTGTTTAAAGTTCAAGGAGCTCCATGGCAACAAGAAAACAATGAGCTGCATTAGCTGCCATGCTGTTACATAAATGGTTTTTTTCTTTCTCTTGTAACAAAGCAACTTCCGAGAAAAGCTTTACACATTCCACATGCATACACAGTAGGTGAAAGTACAACTGGGTGGCTCTTCACAGTAAAACATAGCCATGCATAGGTTAACAGAAGTTTTAGTTTCCAGCGAAAAGCTCCAATAGTTATTGTGATTTCTACAAACAAAAGCAGAGGAATGCTGTGAATGCACACACATGCACAAAAAAGTGTGAACAGCAGATTTGCTAAATGCTTAGGAACAGATCTCAGAGAAAGAAGCCTGGACAGTTTAAACTGGTCTAAGGTCAGACGTTTTTATACCTTAGTTCCCGTGCAGTAAATGTGACACTTCACCGTTCTTTTCTCTAAAGGACTGGGAACTTTCACATTTACACACCATTGCAGCTTCATCTCTAGGCAATCTAATAAGCTTACAAATTAGGAAACTGTGACCTTAAACACACAATTCGTTGTGCCAATGAGTGCTGGCTTACTGGCTAAAATGATCTTAAAGAATGTATGAAATACTAATCCAATTTTTATGAAAAGCTAAACTTACTATGGCTGTAGTAAGCTTAAAGAAAGCAAGCAGGAAGCCTGAACATCTGCAGACATCCAAAAGTCTATTCAGCATTAAATAAAATCTTGTGCTATTTAGAGCCATTGTTTGGCTTTTAACTTAATTTTTTCTATACCATCAGTGTAATACACTTTGTACACACTAAGGCCCAAAATAATCATGCATAAATGAAATGTGTGCATTTTCTGTAAAACAACCCTTTTTGAAACTTAAACTCCCTTTTTCTTTGAATAGCCAAGAACCAGCTACTTTCCTCCCTGGTATTCTAGCTAATAAGTTGCAAGAAAACAATAACTGCAAGCACTTTGTTACAAGATTGTAAAACTGGTACATTTTAAATGTATATAAACATGCATGGTGCAGGAGTCTTCCTTCCTACCCAGTCTGATAACCTCCTACTCCATGTTTAGACAACAAATGTAACCCAAGAAACAAAGAGATGGATGCCACAAGAGATTTGCGTAGTAAGATATTTTTGGGTGTAGCTGCTATATGTTCTGGATGCTACCATTACGCAGATAAAGATGTTATTTTAGCATAACTTAAGTTTGGTCTTTTACCAATCAGTAGATGGTTGCACTGGATAGAGCAGTGTGAATATTGTGCATTCACTGCATAAAGCAGAGATCTGTATGCTCTTCACTTCCCCCTGGATTAGTCCTCTGAGCTGGGCAGGAGCAACACACATCTGAGTTGTGCACCAAGTCGATTGTGCTAGTTGAAAGTCGGAAGTTCGTTTTTTGGCATTCCTTTTACTGCAAAACATAATTGTCTCGCTGTCCAATATAAATGCTATGGCAGTATGTTAACTCATAAGACAGTGGAGGACCATCGACAGTCTGGGATTCCAAGAACAGAAGCATCTTGCTGAGTTCCACAGATTTTTTTCTAAATTGATTTTTTGGAGACTGTATGCCAACATCACTTAGGCGTTAAAACAGCTTTAAGACCAAAGCCATTAAAAATCCAGCTAGACTCAAACTTAGCTTTTGTTAAATTAGTTTCAATTGTTTACCGACTTTTTTGAAATTAAGTATTTTTAATTCTTAGTGATTTTTACCTTTTGCAATTGAACAATGATTCGCCACATCACCTAAAAATGTGTAATTTATATTGGTTATTCTGCTTTACATTGGTTATTCTGCTTTACATTGGTTATTCTGCTTTACATTGGTTATTCGGATTTATGTTGCCAGGGTTAGGGGTTAGGCATAACGGAATGTGGCAATTTTTCTACGTGCTCTTAAAGGGGCAGTATTGTGTTTTGTAGCCAGACATGATAATTTTGTAGCACATTTGAGTAATTGTTGACTTTAGTTCAGTCGTTATAACAATGCTGTATATATTTAAAATAAATTTGAGTCTGTAATTTAACACCTTGAAATTGGGCCTCTGTCTCTACAAACTGCTGCTCTGACACGCCGCCTTCAGGAAGAAGGAACCCTGCTCCTCTATCAAGCCTTTAACAGCATTTTACAGGCATTGCACTAAGAAGTAGCTTGTATAATGAGCTCAGCTGATGTGCAGTTCCACCAGGTGCTTTAAAGTTGCTGCTGGCTAGTCTGAAGGAGCTGAAGGTAGGAGTCACAGGGGAGGGCTGCTCTGAGGCGGGAGCTGGGAAACTGGAACCTCTTCCTCAGCCCACCCAAGCATTTTGCACAGCTGAATAGTTGCCAAGGCAGATTCAAGGATTTCTCAAACATGCATGGAAAAAAATAAATAAATCAAAGCAAAACTAATCTCTATTCTGAGGGCAATAGAATTTTTCAGTGTCAGAACTTCAGAGATAATGAACTTTTATTTGCAGTCATTTAACAGGCCACATTCTACATCTTTACTCTGTCACTTTGACAGTGGGGCTTCCTGAGCCTTGGCAAGAAGGGCAGCTAAACTCCCCAAACAATAATGCCCAAGAGATAAATGAGCAATGAAACAATAATAAACCTCATGAAAGTTACATGTACATTGGAGACTGTATGCCAGTCTCCAATGTACATTGGAGTTTACAGCTCAGTTTACAGCTGTAAACTGAGCCGAGTGATGGCGCCCAGTCAGATGTTGGCAGTGAAGAACTTAGCCTTTTTTAACTTCAGATATTCTCAAATTAACTGGAAAACAAAAATGAGTCCTTTCATTTTAAACAAAAGCAACTGAAACAGAAGCAATCTGAAAGGTCAGATGCAACTATTATAATTTTATAGGTATGAACAGAACCTGGAAGTTTATATTTACGTGTAGCATTTTGTTTAGGAGACAAGTCACATTTCAGTTTTATCCTAAATTGATCTATTTTCCATTAAGGTTTATGTTTGGTAGAAAATAAGCAACTTCAGATAAAAGAGGGTCCGGTAGGCACAGGAAATGAACATGTAGCTGAAAGCGACAGAGTCGAATGAAGACTATCCTGTTCATTTCTGAGAATGTTTTAACCCAGGTTAGTCAAAAACCTATTAAAAAGTAGAAAGTAAACCAGGTTGAGCTTAGAGGATCAAGTATGATTTGTGTTATCCACGTCCCTTTGCTTCTTTGGAGTTAGGTTTTATGTTCTCCATAAAAATGGACTTATTACAAGGTATATCATTTTAGTTTTTAAGACACAGGGTCCAATGATTTTATAGACAAAATTCCTGTTTAGAGTGAAAGAATTTGCAGTTAATTTTTAAAATCGTTTGATATCTCTGTATGTTTAGCTAATGTTTCTTAGTACTATAAAGAATTCTCAAATTTTGTAAATCAGCAGTAAGGAACGTGCAGAGGTTTAAGTTTGATTGTATATAATTCTTAGTTTGGAACAGCTTACCTACATATAAGTGCTAGTGCCAGTTTTTGTCATTTCACCCCAGTGTTTTTTTGTGTGATCGTCATTTAATATCAACATAGGGCACTCTTTAAAGAAAAGCAGCAAATATGAAGTTGACATGCGTCCATCCTCACTCGTCATGCACGTTTCAGTCAGTGCTCCTGCACCGCTTCCGCTGTGCAGTTCATGGCACTGAACCCAGGCAGCGTGACGCGCCCATGGTTGTAGATGTCCCGATCGGAGCCCTGGTTCATGCGCTTGACCAGGTTCTTCTCGTACAACAGCGGGTGGTAAGCCCCGAATGTGCAGGCGGCGTCATAGAAACGCTGATAGTAGTGGCAGAGTGGGGTCTTCCTGCGAGACGGCAGAAACTCATAGACGTGCACCACCTCACACAGTGACATCATCAGGATGGTGCCTGCACAGACAAAAGGAGATTTCTCTTAGAACTGGAGAAAAATGTACATCAAAAGTGGCACAAAGAAGGGTCAAAGGGACTTAGGTGACAAAGGTGTTTATGAGGGATGAAATGCTGATCACTGTGGTGCTGATTTGACTTCCAACTTTCCCAGATCTCAAGCCAATAGAGCTTCAACAAATTTGATCCATAGTAGATGCACCTCACATCTGCAGGCATAAAGAATCTCCTGCCATCATGTTGGTACCAGATACACCACAGCTCCAGGGGTCCAGTGCAGTCCATAACAGCTTAACGTGATGATTGATTGGTAAATGTTTGTAACGCAAGCAAATGTGACCGAAATCTGATATTTTTTTTTTTGGCTCAAAGGCAACTCCGCCTTTCCACCCCATGAGACATGCATCATAGTTCTGCATCAGAAGAAGCCAGACCAGATGTAAACAGTGGCAGTTGTAAAATTATTAATGAGGTCTGTTCAACTGAGGTGCATTACATGACAATGCCACCACTCTTGGTTCTGGCTACACATCCCAACAGACATCTTTACAGAAGTTGGACACAATGCTCCTCAAAACACCAAAGCCATTAGTTGTGCTCTTTTTATTAGTTTCCCTCATTAATTCTGTTGGCTCCCATTGCAAAATAAACTATATTTTATATATATATATGTGCATAAATTACAAATTTGGGGATCAAGACATGCTGTGTGAAAATAGCCTACGCTATCTAGTAGCAAAATGTCCTTTTAGCTAAGAATTTATTTATAGTTTATTACAGTGTTTTAACACAGAACAATACCTTCCTAAAGGACTGAGGTCATTATTTTAATAAGTTGACAATTAACATAACCACTGACCCATCACAACCGAACTAGAACTGAAAGTTACTATTATGATTCCTGACCTTGTTTTTGCCTTTACACAAACCACAAGAAATGAAACTAAAATAGATTCCAGTATTGTTTGCTCTGTAGTAACCAATTTAATAATGATACAAATATCGAAAAGGTCATTAGGCCAGACTTGGACTATCAAAAATGGTCACTTTTAGAACTGTTGATTCTGTTCCCATGTTGAGGTTTCATACCAAATTCATTTGTGGTGAGGAAGTTATTTTTATCTAATATGTCAGAATCAAAGTGGACAGAATATAAGCAGGAAGTGGTGAGACAGCTGGTGGTTCCCATACCGAGCAGGCCAGAGGAGGGCGGGTTCTTCTGTATGGGTTCAGCCATGTTGTCCTGAATCCGCTGCCACAGCTGCCACTCCAAGCGAGGATGCAGGATGTAGAAGGGCTGCTGCGGGTGAAGCCTCCTATATCTCTGATACTGATTGAAGATGGGATAGTCTGTGTGGTTGTACCACTGGAGGAGGGAGAAATAGCACATGGAGAAAAGTTTCAGATAGATTATGCCAGATTTTCTTATTCAAACCACTCCTTTTTATTCAAAATGTTGTTTATGTCAGCATGTGACACATTTAATTTATCTGTTAATCATGAAATAAACAAATAATAAAAAGTCAAACTGTCAGAGGAAACAACCACAGGCAGGTTGTCAATAAGGGTTCAATGAAAAGTATAATGAAGAGAAAAATCACCTGAGTGAGGTTGGAGAAAAAGGGGGCGGGGTCCCAGGCCACCAGAACACCTGAGCTGTACAGAGAACTGGACAGGAAGCGATGGTCATCAGATGCCATCACCTGGAAGACAAAAACTTTGTTTAAATCCTCTTCACTTCCTGCTGAGGGCAGATGCTTTTTCTACCACAAGACAAGTCAACTTGATTGCACTTCGCATAACAAACTTCACCTAAATGAGTAATACCAGCATGTTGCAATATGATACTAAAACTACACTGAGACCTGCAGAGGAGTAAGAAAAGATTAGCCTTTTTCCAGCTAAAAAAAATTATAAAGACATCCACATACTACACTGAAAACAATTGTGAAATCAAATAAAAATTTTAAAAAGTGAGGGATGAATCAGGAATTAAATATTTTTATTAAACTGGCTTATTTGGAGTGTTTTAAGATTTCATAACATTGTTAACCTGAATACTGACATTGTAGCATTTGTAGTTCTACACTTTACCTTTGAAGTTCTTGTTGCAACTACAAACGTAAATTATTTCATTGGGATATATTTCATAGACCAACAGAAAGCAATTAATAGTTTTGATGTCGAAGGGCGACGATGTCAGTCTTCGTTCCACTCCTTTGTGAGCTACATGAGTTTCTTCTTTATCTCTAAACACTGAGGTTTATAAAAAGGAACTGGATATATATATATATATATATATATATATATATATATAT
>NW_006800651.1:81980-98655 GCF_000485575.1 Poecilia formosa | reverse complement strand
TCCTTTTTTACCCAGTAAGGAGTACAATATGCATTTTTCTTTTAAATAGCTTGCAATCTCTCTGGACTAACTTTTTTTTTGTGGTTTATGCAAGTTTGTTTTATGATTACTCAGTTTTTAAAGAAAAGTTATTGGCGTAATTATCAAAATATTCTTGTGGTTATTTTTGTTGTGTATTTACAATTTCTGTCCGTTCACAAAAAGTTGACAAAAAACAAACACTCAGCACAAATTGTGGGTCATGATTGTCAAACATTGTGACATATAAATTCATCATAAAACACCTTGGTTGTAACTTGACAAAATGTTTAAGGTGTGGAACAAAAATACATTTGAATTTCATTTCGAGTTCCTCTTTATTTAAGTCATCAGATGAAAAAGAAATCTGTTTCGGCTTACTATAATCTCTTTGTATAAAAAAAATATATTTTCTGTGATGAAAAAATAAATATTAAAGACTCGGAGAAAACAAAATGCTTTTGTGCTTTAGTGAACAAAACAGGAGATGCAAATATTTACATGCATGCACAAACCCATAACCCATATGCGTTTATATATAAAGTAATTCTTGCAGCTGTTTCACTGCAACCATAAACTTTTACTGTTTGATAGAATTCATGCACCAAGGGTTTTTCTTGTGTCAGCTAAAAATACTAAAGGCGAGATCATCAGGCAGTTTAACGCCCACCATGCAAACACCCACATGAGTCTCTTCAAAGCCAAAAGTCTAAACGTTTGATAAAAACAAAAGCAGCTCTTTTCTGCTGTGTTAGGTTCACATTTTGTGCTCTTATGTTCAAAACGTTGGATCTTTTTTCTGATCAAGTAAACTGAGAAAATATCTGAATGCTCCTATAGCAGTGGTCCCCAAACTTTTCCCTTCTCTGGTGGGGGGCCGGAGATTGTTGACGGGGGAGGTGTGGAGGAGGGGTTTCTTGATTGATTTTTTACCCAGAAAGCACATGGGCAAAAACCATGAGTGAAACGGTCACTGGGACTAACTAGTATATATTCCATTGAGGGAATGTAACTATAATATGTTAATTTCTCATATGTTAGCATAAAGGCTCGTTTGAAGTATAAGTTGCTACTTACAGGCATTGCTTCTGGAATGCTGCGTTCATAACAGACACGTGTGTTCATCTGCTCTACTGCTAGCAAACAACAGTACTGATTAAATAACATAAAAGTCAAGCAGTTCCCTAAAAGTCCAACAGATGGACCATGCAAAAACAAAACACCCACAGTTTACAGGACACACTTCCTGCTAAAGAGCCCCCTGGTGGTTGAAGAAAAATCCACATATAAACCGGAAAATACAATTAATGAAAAAAAAAAATCTGAATGCTTTCCGGTATTGTTCAGGGGGCCGGACCAAATGTGGAGGCGGGACGGATCCGGCCTGCGGGCCGTAGTTTGGGGACCCCTGTCCTATAAGAACCAGTTAGATTTGTGAGTTGTGATATTATCTGACATCTTCTGTGACTAACATACAGAAAGAGGAACAATTAGGGCAATACTTTTGTTTTTGGAGATAAAGTTTTAGGAAAATAGGGATTTTATTACTTCTCTTTTCAGGTAATTGTATGGCTGTGACTTTATGCCAGAGCATTAATATTTCCACAAACAAATACTTCTCTTGAAAAACAACCATTTGTAATACAATTCTTTAGGGCACCAATCATATAAAGAAATGTGATCTGTTTAACTAAATTGCACACATATTTTCACATGTATTGATACTCAAGAAGTGCATAAAATAGTAAACTTAACAATCCAGACACTTTTGGGGTGTTTTAAATGTCAGTTGGAATTTATTATGACAATGACAACTCTAAATTATTTTAAGAAATTTATCTCGATAAATTAATCAATCCATTAAGGTGGAGTCTTTTACAGCTTTACCTTGAATCATGACTCAATGTGGGCAACAAAAATTATTTGCATTCAGTCTGCATCTAATCTGAAACTGAAGATACAAAGGTTGAAACATGTCTGCATAAATATTTTGGCTATGACCAGTTTTTTCTCTGAGTGTGGATACATTCAGCTGCAGATGTACCATGACTGAAAGTAATGAAGTGGTAAACATGGGCACATCTTCCGTGTACCGGCCACCATTTGGAGGTTTACCTGTGAGTTAATGAGACGGACAGTTGTTTTGGAGCCAACATCTTTCTCAAAGCCACTGGTTGGAGCGGCGTTGAACCGTAGCACCGCGTCATGAGTGTCTGGGGTTTAATCAAAACACACAGTTTCAGAGGAAGCAAACTTCAGGAGTTACTGATGCAACACATTCATTATGTGTTCAGAAATAGCAAAAACAGGAACCACGATGTGGTTTCATGTCACACAATGTCTTGTGATTCTTCAGAAAGAGTCAACATGTAACCATTTTGTCTGAACAAACATATTTATGCAGCTGGTTTGGATTTCACAGCTGCAGGTTCATGATTTCACACACAAGCAATGTTTTAACATTAAATATGCAACCTGTTAAGTTTGGAGGCAGATAACATTTATAATTCTGTTAACATGTTAACAGGTTATAAAGGCAGCTTTTAGCTTGGACCAAAATGTTTTCCCATCAACATATACTGGAGTGAAGGTCATTAAAGTTGGGGTTATAATGATAAATTTGAGTTGTTTTTAATAGCTGGAATTACTGTTTAGCTGCGTTGGGTATGGGTGCACAACATAACCTATTGTGGATTTGATCTCAACACAAGGTCCAAATTTAAAAATGCAGGGAAATATATAATATACAATTTATATTTTTAAGCAAGTTGTCCATACGGATTAATAAAGTTTTCACAATCATGTGAATCAACTAGTTTCAGTCGATCTTGATCATGTATGCTCTGGAAAAGGGATTTTTTTCTCTGGGAAAGTTGATTTTAATGGGTGGTATTTTCCAAACAGAGTGATGTTTTGTAACACAATCAACTATGTTACCTGCAGTAATGAAAATGCTGTATATATCAAAAACAGCTTAAAAGACATTTGACTTTGCATCATAGCCATATCCAGCGCCTTGAAATTGGCCTCTGTCTCTTTCAGAACCTCCTGCCCTTTCAGACTCTTTCAATTCAATAATACTTTATTAATAGAATTTAAATGTTGTTGTAACTCAATAAAGATTCTTCAGAGTTATTGCAGATGAAATTCAAGGATTCTTAAAACATGCATGAAAGAATGAAAGCAACACTTTTGATGAGAGAATAATATAATATATACCTTAAAGTAGGTTTAGCATAACAGTCCCATTCTAAAGTCACTTTAATGAAAACTGCAACGATGGTGATCATATAGTTTCTAGTTCAGAATCAATCCTTGGTGGTCTCTGAGTTGCTCAGCAACACAAACTTTGTTCATCTGAGCGGAACTGTTTTGGTAGGGTGGATTGAACTTTGACACAACGGTTCATCAAACAAGACAAAAACTCAAAACATGCTTCAAAAATCCCAACAGAGACCAACTGGAAACCATGTCAATGTATACACTGGATATAATGTAGACATTTTTCTCAGTAGGTTTTATAGGTCTGAATATTCAAGCCTTAGAAAATGGACCAGAACTCTACTCAGTGTAATTTTTTGACTCAATAGTTTTAAATGCACTGGGTTCTTTCTTCTTTCACCAGTGGAACACCTGGTTCAGCTGCTGCCTAGACATGTTGATAATCCTGATTTCAGGTTAGAATTTTCATTTTGTTACAATGAGACAGCTCACCAATTTCCTTGCCTAGTCCCGAGTTGCGGAGTGACCCTGCAGACGACACCACTGCACAGCTTTTGTATGGCCCGAGGTCAGAGGTCAGCTGTTGTGGCGGTAGCAGCAGGGGAGCCCAGGCCAACGCAGAGAAAGGCTGATGATCAGAAGTCAAAGTGGTGACCTCTACCTTCTCCTTGAGCTGGCAGAGCAGCTCCCTGCCGCTCAGTTTCAGCCGGTTGGAGGTGCCACCAGGTCCAGACACCTTTACGCCGTATTTATTCATCGCCTGGTAGAACGTCCACGAATTATTGCAAGCAATCGCAAAGAAATAAGTTCATCTGATGAGTGAAGAGGCAGCATTAACTCACCTGATAGTTCTGCACCACCTTCTTCAGCCTGTTTCCCAGCATGCTGCTGGACATCTCATCATTCCACACATCTCCTAAAATCCCTTTAGACCCGAAGAACTCAGAGTCGCCCGATTTGCCGCTTAGCTCTCCTTTACGTCGGCCTACAAATAGAGTCTCTAGTGCCCGTGTGAAAGGGCCTGGCAGCAGGTGAGAAAAAAAGCCTGAGGACTCTTTTGCTTTTGTTGCTCGTTTCGGTGGAGACTCCCAGTCCTCGTTGGTGTGGTTGGGTGAAGACAAGACGGGGATTGGGCGGTGAGGGTCACCTGCAATTATACCCGGGTGCTTCTGAGGGTCTGCGTAGATTGATTTTGCTCCCCCTCGCAGCACCTGAGCAGGTCACAGAAATGAGGACATACTTCAAGCTTGTTTCTTTATTGTTCAGAGGAAATAAAGATAGTTTATCCAATAAGATAGTTTATCCAATAATATCCCATTATTTGTAAGTTTTTTTGTCCGAGTTTTTATTAGTTTGTCCTGAATCAGTACAGCACACATGCTGTACTGACATGGGGACATGGAGCTTTAATATCGGCGAGAATGAAGAATGGCAACAAACCTTGATGACTGAGTGTGTACGAGGCTGAGCCCTGGTACGTGCCCTCACACCAAAGATGGCGTCTGTGACAGGCACACTGTTTTCAGCACACAGGGCATAAAGAAGAGCCATGGAGATGCAGAAGAAGGTCATGCAGATGGCTCCACGGCGAGCGCGACGCCTCAGACGCCACAGCAGGCTGACCCTGTCCATCGCTGCTCCGGGAATCTAAACAACAAATATCACATAACAGAAAGTAAATTGCATGAAGACAAACTACATTTTTTTTGTAGGAGAATTTTTCATAAAAGATATGCCCATAAAAACAACAAAGAAATCTCTTTTACATCACATTTGAATAACATCAACACCAACTGACAACATCTCTTGTTTCAGGTAATTTTTTCCCAATTCCAATTGTGCTAGAAATTGGTTAAAAAGACTTTAGAGACTTCAAAAACAAAATTGAACCATTACATAAATAAAATGAATCTTGCAGTTTTGAATAACCATTAAAAATTGCAAGTTGTTGCACAGGAGCTAGCAGATGGGTGGGGAGAAGGCGGCACAGGGAAGCTAAGAAGATATACTGGGGAAAACAAAGGGGGAGGAAACACCACGGAGCTGAAAATACTTCTAATACTAAAGAAACACTAAGACTAAAGAAAACCTGATAAGCTGCAAGAGAAAAAGACCTGAGTGAAAAAATAAACAGAAACAAGGCTAATCTAACAATAAGAACTAAGGAACGTAGAACTAGAGTATCTAGAAGGACTAAACAAAGAAATAACCTAACTAGAATCACTAAAGATTGACATAGAATCAGTCAAAGTACTAACTAAACCTAAAGTGACAAAATAAGAAAACTAGAAATACTATGAGGGGAGCTAGAAGGACTTAAGAAATAACCCAACTAGGATGCTGAAGGAAGATGGGCATGAAGCAGACATAACAGAACTAAACCTACAGTAACCAGATAAGAAATGCTTCAACCACTATGGGGGAAGCTACAAGGACCGACTAAGAAATAACTTAACTGGAACCACTAAAAGAAGGTATACATAGACTCAGACATATAAGAATAACAGAACATAGAGTAACTAAAAAACAAAACGCTATGAAGGACTGGAAATGAGGAAAGCAATAACAAGACAAGACAATTCTAACCACAATAAATAACCTCAAATAAAACTAAAATGACCACGAAGGGCTCACCTAAAGTCAACTAAAACATGCTGCTAAAAAGATGAAAAGCAAAACCAATCCCAAAAACACAGAGTCCTGACAGTCCCAACTAATTTTTCCTTTTTGTTTTGCTTGAAGATTTATTGCACAATGAGAAAACTGGTTTAAAATTAAAAAAATGAAGCCCATTTGAAAATGAAAACTTCAATTAACGTCTATGAAACCTAAGAAATCCAGAAGCAGACATAAATTTTAAAGCTGAAATGGAAAAGATAAAACATTCCAAATGCCTTAAATCTAAAGAATATTTTAAAAGCAACTCATTTGAGTGTTAAATGGAACTAGTCTTATTTTTAATACACAAAGCATAAGTCTGACGTGCAAAAAATGTAAGTATGCAAAGCAAGGTTTTATTTTCAGTAATTAACACATCAATAAAATCAGTTAACACTGCAGAAATGTCCAACAGCATATTTAACTGTATCACTAAAAGCTACTTTTACCCACCTTGCTGTCAAGACAGAGCCATCAGTGGTAGAATGATCATCGGACAGTAAATACAGACACTGATAAACTGCCTTCTTTCTGCTCAGTTTCAGTTCGGCGGCCCTCCTGAGGTGATCTTCATGGTTTATTCACACTTGAGTAATCTTCAGCTGCTGTTGTATTGTAGTGACGGAATGCTAACCAACAGTTTCAACATGGCTGACCACAATAACAGTCTGCTTAATTCTGTTTCCCACCTGTCAGTCTATTGAAAACAAATCAACAGCAATGGCTTTTTAGATAACATCTTAATGCATTATGAATCAATGCTCCAAGGTACAAAGCAAACAGAAAAAAAATACACTCAGTAATGTATTGACGAACAGTGTGAACAGCTTAACATATACAACTCTGCTGTCCGAAATTCAAGAAATTAATATTTTGCCAAAATAATTAACAGTAACAAAAACAATAAAGTTTTGTTTTCCACCATTGATAATCTGATTAATCCTAAATTTACTGACTATTCACAGACTACAACTGACTCTCTTTGTGAACAGTTTGCAAATCACTTCAGAGGAAAAATCGAGTGAATTAGCACTAGCATTTTATCTGAGCAAAATACTGGTTTTAAGTCTACTGAATGTTTTTTTTAACCTCTGGAAACACTGGACAATTTTGCTGTGGTTGATGCAAGAGATGCTCAGGAAAGTTTTCTCTCAAATCAAACCAACCACCTGCGTCTTGGACCCGATTCCCTCATTACTTTGTCATTCATTTAATATTTGTTTTCAGTATGAAATTTTTAAGTATTGTAAATTGCTCTCTTCAGATGGGTGTCTCCACCATGTCCTTTACAATGTCAGTGGTAAAGCCCCTTCTGAAGAAGAGTAATCTGGATTGTAGTGATTTTAATAATTACAAACCTGTATCCAGCTTACCATTTTTAAGTAACGTTTTAGAAAAGCTTGTTTTTATCCAATTAAATATTTTTTTAAATGACACTGGCATCTTAGAAAAGTATCAATCTGGTTTTAGGATAAACCACAGTACAGAGACATCCTGGGTCTGAGTACCACCTTTGATAAAGTGGATCACCAAATTCTTTTAAACAGATTACAGCATATGGTGAAACGTCTAGTGAGCTTTCGGAGTCTTTTGCCAACTGCCATAAAAAAGAAGTAGTGCTGAATGTTTGCGGAAGTAAAAGTGGATGCTATATTACGATTTTGAAGATGTTGTCCGACCGAAGCCTTCTGGACTGCTCTGCATCCCCAGAACCAGAACCAAGCGAGGAGAAGCAGCATTCAGTTTCTATGCACCACAGATTTGGAACAAACTTCCAGAAAACTGTAAAACAGCTGAAACACTGGGTGCCTTTAAATCTCAACATAAAACCCACCTGTTTAGAGTTGTTTATGGCTAAGTTAGGGTTAGAGTGCGGGTTTTGATGTCTTCGATGTTTTTACTGTTTTTATCTTTAGTTTTTATCTATTTATTAATTTCTTTTTATTTCTCTTTCTCACTGTATACATTTTAATGATGAAAAGCCCCAGTTAAAGGGCGTTTAACTAAAGTCCTACGGGGTTTAGAGTCCCAGTTGACGGCGTTTCAACTAAAACCTATAGGTTGGAGTCCTTGTCAAACGATGTTTTTGACTAAAGTCCCAGAGGGTTAGAGCTCCAGTTAAACGACAGCTAAACGATATTTAACTGAAGTCCTACAAGGGTTTTAAATGTTTTCATCTTTTTTTTAAAAATCTTTTTCAAAATGTCTCTTTCTCACAGTTTTTTTTTCAATGTCACATGCTGTTTTTATTTTAATTATGTGAAGCACTTTGAAATGCCTTGCTGCTGAAATGTGCTGTACAAATAAAATTATAAAATTTGATTGATTGATTGCATATTAACAACTTAATCCTTATTATAGTCCGCCATGGTTGTTGTTTTTCTTCCCACTTGCGTGTATCAGGGCATAGAATAGGACATTTGTTGAGTATCAATGATGTTAAGGTCTGATGAATATGACCTGGATGTTTAGTCACATTTGAATCAGATATGTGTCAGATATCTAAGGGGCCTGGGTCACTTTTGAAAAAAATCTGACCTATATTGTTCAGACTGTCATCAGATACAAGTCACATTAAAGGCAAAATAATAGGAATTGGGTCACTTCAAGCTGCTGTGTGAACTGATGCAAAACAGTGTCAGAATTTGTTTGATTTGAATTTGGCTCGTTTTTCACAAATTATGTCGCCATGGTTGCTCGAAATACCAACAAAAGTAATAGCATCCCTCATAGGATCAAGCCGCACATTTTGATATATGTATATTGTGGGGGTGCACACTGTGGTTTGGGCTGCATTAACGGTGAAAGGAAGGGGCATTTATTTTGAGGTGAAGGATAATAGGTCTCTTCCATGCATTCCTATGCAATGCTATGGCCCCAATACGTAAAGAATAGAATAGACTTTATTGATCCCCAAGGGGACATTGCTTATTTGTTGAAAGACACTCCATCTCAGGTAACAAATAAAACGTTTGTAAAATATATACATACCTATACTGTAAAAAAAAAGTCAGTAAATTTACGGTAAAAAAAATGGCAAAAGACCAACAGTTACTGACCGTCATATCTACAAACATTTAATTACTGTAGAAAATACATGCAATTATCATAACTCAATAAACATATGTCCTAAGTAATTTTGACAGTCATGAATGTAGAAAATACAGAAATATATTGTAAAAATATAATTGTAAAATTCATAGAAAAATATTGTAATATTAGCAGCAGTTAATTACCCTAAACTTAACACTAATCAGCCAAAATTACAAATTTTGCTGATATTTATATTTACATTGTAAAACCGTAAACGAGCCTGCAAAAGGAATTTTTACAAAGAACAGAATGCTGGTGTGATATTTTGGTTTCTTTTTTAACAATGCCTTTAATACACCAAACTGAAATCTCAACAGTAGACCAGGCATCAATCTGGCAACCCACCGATTGCAAAGCAAACTCCTACAGCCAACGCCACCATCATTTATGAGAGTATTTGATTAAATGATGCATTTGAGATTAATTTNTGATGAATATGACCTGGATGTTTAGTCACATTTGAATCAGATATGTGTGAGATACCTAAGGGGCCTGGGTCACTTTTGAAAAAAATCTGACCTATGTTGTTCAGACTGTCATGAAAAAAATCAGATACAAGTCAGATTAAAGGCAAAATAATAGGAATTGGGTCACTTCAAGCTGCTGTGTGAACACAACATAACTGACGCAAAGTAGTGTTGATTTTAGTAAAGTAAATTAACTTAACTTGCCATCTACTATTAAAGGTATTTAAAGTAACCCTTCTTGTGGGTTACACTTGGTTTTAAATATTGTGCTATTAGTAGAGAATAGTCTAGAGAGTTTTTAATTTTGTTATTGTGATAAATAGCAGGGTTTACAGTAAATGGAGACTGTTATTTGTCATGTAAACAAATAATTATCTAGTTTGTATTACTGCTTGATCCTTTAGCATCAGCAGCAAGATTCTTTTATGAACTCTGTTCCTGTAGTTGAGCGTGGCTCAGGATACTGTGGTGTCCTGAACTCAACAAAGTAAAGTCACAGTTCGCTAGCTAAGGCTGCTAACTAGCAGGTGCTAGCTCAGGCTGCTGAGAGCCCAGTAGGCCTGGTCCTTGTCAGGATGCGGCTGCTGTCTTTGAAATCAAGTTTCTGCTATTTTTGCACGTTCAGAAGGAGAAGGAAACATCTCTGCATCACAGGTGAGTCCCTTTCACGGTTTTAACTGAAGTTAGCTAACTTTAACCAACTGATAAAGAAATGTGTAATTTCTGAGCCATGCTGTTTATGCACATGCACTGCAGCTAGATATTTACTACATTTAATTTTCCGAGACGCAACACTTCCATTAATATTTCTGTAAGAACGACTGCATAGATTATATTTCTGGTCTACTTTAGACTGCATGTGCTTAAAGTTATTGTTAATGGCAGAAGCAACTTTTCAAGTTTGGTTCAGTAATTAATTTGAATTACTTTGAGTGTGAAATGTTCATGCATGCAAGTTAAATCTGTGAAGAACACCTTAGCTTTTGTTTCAATACTTTGGTAATACTTGGAAGTATAAAGCTTGGCATCAGAGCTAATACTTAATATTTTCTTTGACCTCTTGACTCTCACCCCCAAAATACTTGCACTAAAGTCACTGGGTCCATGACAGTTGAAGGGTTTTAAGATAAGGAAATTTAAATATTAATATTTTACAGTTTTTCTCAGTTTGGGTCCATTTCTCAGAATAGAATTGAAATTCTTAAAACTACCTATTCAATCTTCAAATTACTGTGTCACTTCTGCTCATCAAAAAATGAGTTTATCATTCCTTTTGCAAGCTTTGCTTTTGTAGATCATGCAATTGATTATCTGCACTTCTCTGCTTTTCCCCCGTTGTAATTTGCTTTAATTGTGTTGATCAAAATATGTTAAACGTGTCTGTGTTGAATTCTCAACTTCCAAAACAGCATAAGTTCATTGTGTAAGTCTTAACATGCATAAGTCTTAAAGTTGTCATAATGTCAATCATATTTTAATTAATTTATATTTGATTCTTTTCTAAATCTGTCCTGAATTGGTAAATTGCTCCCAAGCAGGGGCGCAACTACATATTATTCAGGTGGATGCAAAAACATAAATCGCCACACCCCCCCGAAGGAAGGTACGTAAGGGTTAAGGAGCGTAGACAACATACGGTCGCTCTAGCCCCCACTCCATCCGCCCCAAGACGAAGACACGTGTTTACATGTGCGCGAGGTGAAGGAGCGTAAGGGCGCGGTGAAGTGTATGCGAAAGCATCATTGGCGCGGCGCCCCTCCAGACGGGGTTTTGACGCCCCTTCTGGTGCAGCGCCCCTATGCGGGACATGCGCTGCATAACCCACTTTTTGCGCCACTGCTCCCAAGTGAGTCCTGAGTTTCTCTAACAGGTCAATGTATGAACAATTAACTCAACCAACGACCAACCAGTTTTCTGAAAACAGATTGAAGGTGCATCTTGTGAACCATCAGTTGGCAACAATATGGTCTATATAGCCAGAACACAACACAATGTTACATTTCTGAGGACTGATGAACTTAAACTTGCCCTACTTAAACACCCCTCAGGCTCTGCTTCCTTGCCAGATTATCGACAGCCACGAGCCAGTAGAGATCCAGCGTTTCCTTTCAAGCCTTCAGTGTTTCTACGACCCCCTTCTGTCCACGGATTTAACCCTCCTGCCAAGCCCTTCACGGATCCCTTCTATTCTGGATTTCTGGACCCTGACCCAAGCTCTGCCTCACGACCACCGATTATCGCCTGCCCCTCAAAGCTAAGTTTGCTCTCTCTGACCTCCTGTGTATGACCTCTGCCTTATCATCGACAAAGTCCCTGGGTGTTGCGTTTTGGATCTCCTCGTGGAGATCTTCATTGCATCCACAGAAACCTGTTCCACTGGTTTCCTGCAAACCCTTGTCATCTGACCCTCTGTTCCTCTGCTCCACCCGTCCACTGCTCCACAGGTCAGTTAAGCCGAACATTTCTAAGATACCCCTCCTTTATCTATGCATCACCAGCCTTCTCCCCTCTCTCCTCAGTGCTGTGTTTGATGACCTCTCCCTGAGCAGAAACCAGTATCTGAAAATAAACTTTTTTTTCCCTTTTGTACACTCCTGTGTGTGGTTGAATTTCCGGGTCCCCTCTGAGTGCCCTAACAAAAACTTATGATTTTGAGTCACTGATATGTTAATAGACAGAATTTTGAGAGCTGAACTAAGGATTTTTCAAGCAAACAAATGTTATTTTTGCCGTTTCTACAAATTGTTTTGAGAAATGCGCTTACTGTTTTGTAAATGCCAACAATGACTTGAGAAATGCACCAAAAGTGACTGAGAAAAACTAACATAGCATAAATTGTCTCAGGTGTATCTATTTGTTTGCCTGTATGAAACGTGTACACGTTTACAGCTTTGTTTCTGCTAGCTTGCAGGAATTGTAACTTACATAAATGGTTGAAGACAACTTATTGGGCTTCATGAGACTCGGATAAATGGTGAGTATCTATTCCATAAATTGCCTAAAACAGTTATATTTAACTTTTAAAGTCAATTTGTGTATTGAAAATTGGACGTAAGATTGTTTAACATGTTACAAGGGTTCACTCTTGTTTGGGGACATACATTTGAAAAAAGAAGAAAAGGATTGCTGCTCCAAGACAGAGCTTTGTATAAACGGGTGGCGCGTTGCATGAGGAAGCATTGAAGCACTTCCGAATGGTTGCCATGGAGATCTGAGATTGTCGCAAACATGTTTTCATGAGGAAATGACTCCTCATGAACATGGAATTATAACAAGATATAAAGCTCAAATCTAAACAGTTGATGGTGATATACACACCAAATAAGGGATGTTCACTTTAATTTATCAACCCTTTGTTTTTGAATTTTCAGGGATTTTTTCTCTTTGACTTTCTGCATTGAGTTGTTGTTCTTGTGTCATCTATCCTGAATTACTGATCAAAAAGTAAAAAATTGTAAAGAGAAAAATGTTTCTCCCAAAAGGAAGGTTGGAGATAGACAATTCCCTGAAACAACAGGTCTTGTTTTTATTTATGTTTTTGTTTGTGTATTTTGTCTGGTTCCAGAGAGGATCACACCTGTCAACAACAAACAACGGTTTAAGAACTACTGACTTTTCAGTCAGAAATGATCACACCGCCTGGTTGAAGTACCAGTCTCCATACGCAAGTCAACAAAGGTGAAACAAACATTTAAGCGAATGGTGCATTTATGTGATATTCATGTAGTGCATTTTTCTAACTTTTGCTTTCTTTGTTTTCCAGCAGCGAGGAAACACCCGATTGACAACATGTGAGTCTCAATTTCAACCTGTGACTGGGAAGACTACAACCATCCTGAACAAACTCTGAACTCAGTGACTCTCAACCCAGAACAAGTTATCACCGGTTTTTCTTCTACAACAGGCTATCTCTTATGTGGACACATGCTGTTTTTTAGTTTGTTTGTTTTGTTTTCCAGATCTCAGTAATACCATGAGGAAACTGGACAGAAAATAGAATCGGTTCTTTTTTTAACTGAATTTTTAAAATAGAAATTGTTTCTTTAAGTGGATTACTCGTAATCTGTATTTTTGTTTAATTTGAATTAATTTTCTTTATAACTTTCTGTATAGAAATGCTGAAAAGTTGCACTTCCTTGTGTGTTGTACTGTAATTTTTATGGTAAAATTCTGGTAAGAACAGCAACCGGTAATTTACCATAAAGTTTTTGGGGTTTTTTACAATAAAATGTCAATATATCATACAGTCTGGCCGTGTTTTTCACTTATGTAGATATTATGCCTCAGGCAGTATGACCGTATTTACTACGGCAAAACAACATTTTAATTTTTTATTTAACCATATTTTAGGAAATACTTTTCCGTACGGTAAAATACCGGCAGATTTGGTTGCCAGAATTTTACTGTATAAAGACGGTAAAATTCTGGCAACCACAGCTGCCAGTTTTTTAGTGTAAATTGAGGCCATCTTTTTTTTACAGTGCATGTATCCCATATAGTTGTCAATCTATTGGAAAAATAGAATATATTGAAATATGTGGTTATTTACTTTCTTACATTTATTACGCTCCTGACTGGACTTTCTTTTTTCTCTCGAGTTGTATGTCTGAATGTTTTAGCTCTTTGAATTCTCTCATTACTGAAATCAGTACAGACAAAGTTTCAAAAAGGAACATTTATCATTTTCATATTGTTTTCTTGTAAGTTAACAAGTGAACCATTCTTTATAATAAACCCCTTTAGTGAATATGTCACCACCAACGGTTTACTTCATTAGGATGAAAAGGTGATTGGGCATTTTAGCTGAAATGTTAATTTAGTAGATTTTTTTTATTACCTCAGAGGCAGGACTTTGCTTTGTCCAACCTGCTAACGACCACACAGCAAACGTCCTTCTGCTTCATCTAATGTAAGTTTTTGCATCGGTGAAATAAGAACATGTTTAGTTTATGGTCAAGGATGTACTTGCAGCCAGACCCGAGCCATACAGGACACAAACCTTCATCTCTGTTACCTTCTCCCTTTTGCAAGTACTAAGTTATTTTTAAAAAAGTAGTTGACAGTCTCTTTTATTTTGCTTGTCAATATGTGATCGCAGTAAAGTCAGAAAAACAAGCAATTTGCTAAAAGTTTTTTTTTCTCTCTACTAAAATTTATGAACTTTCAAATTCATCTATGTTGTGAATTCGTACTGTTAAATTCTGTGCTGTGTAATCGAAAAGATAGTGACCAATAAAACAAACAAACAAACAAAAAAACCTGTAAGATATGTTTTTGACAACCTTGATTTGAGTTTTAACTCTGTCTGCTAGGAAGGGTCCAGTGAACATTTTAGTTTACTTTCCACAAAGAAATTTTTTGTAGTCGATGAAGTGTGGAATGAGTTAAACATGGAAATCAAGGAATGCTCAAATATCAAACAGTTTAAATCATGATTTAAGCAAATGGTCTTTGCTGCATATCAATATGAAAAATAATCTCATAGTTGAGAATCTCACTTTAGTCAAACTGCAGTTTGCTCTCCTGTCAGATAAAAATATGAAACTGCTTCTGGTTCCTCTGAAGTTTACACACAATCAGTCTTTAGCAGATTAACTTTTCCTTTTCCATGTCTGACACCTACTGTTACAATGCAGGACTTTGTGTGAAAAACTTTTGTTAGTTTTTGCAATTTGGTGCATTTTATTGGGGTTTTATTTTAATGATGAACACAAAACAGCACATTTTAGTGAAGTGAAAATTTTTTGGTTAATTCTTTAATCTAATAATGTTTCCTAAAAGCAAAGGAAACACCTGGCACCAGAGATAATCTTAAATGTGAATCTGTTACAGTTATACAAAATAATGTTTGCTATGTGAACATCTGTTTAAGGCTGAAGACTTACACTTTTATGCAGGATGGTGATAATCTTGTAATGTAGAATTCTCTATTCTGTTCAAAACAAATTTTATCTTTTAAGGAAATTTGCAGCACTTTTTATTCACATTTTTATTAGCTATAGATACTTAAAATGGCCTTTTTGTGTCATTCCTCAGAAATAAATCTATCAGGTCAGACTTAAGAAAACCAGTACGGTAGTAAAATTCTTTCTGGTTCATGTCTAGTAATCTCCTTCCCTCCTGCTCCCAACCTCTTCTTCCACCACCAATACAAACATTTATCCAGTTCAGCATAGATAAATTAAAATAAAACTCTGTACCTTCATCACAAAATGGTTTTGATGTAGTTTGTGTCCCATACTGCTAGAGGTGTAGACTGTCCTTCCCCCACAGTTCTTAAATGACACATTGGGATCCTGCTGCCACTGAAAAATGGGCGTTCCTACCACTAGGGAGAAAACTAAAACATGCAGGATGCCGGCCCTCCAGGATCGACTTTGGACAGCCCTGTATTAGGGCATTAGGGCATGAATAGACATGCATTAAGGGCATGTCTATTCACTGATACCTGGTGTAGAATTCTTTTCAATATTGGGACCAATACAGATCCCAATATCACAGATCAGTGATTCTTGAGAATAGGGACAAAAAGGGTTTTCATTTTCCCATAATTTTTTGTTGTTGTTATTTCTCAACCTTATGTATGCAAATACGACAAATAATGTTTAGGAAATGTAAAGATGCTAAGGTGCAGGCTCCCAGTTGCAACATTTTTTTTAAATATTACATTTTTAATCGACCTGACCTAGAACGTTGTCATCACCATCTGACAAAAATAAATATAAAATAATTTTTAAAATACCCTATTAGTGATATTTTTACTCATTTTACAGACAAATGCTTCTCAAGAAACAAAATAAATATTATTTAAAACCAAAAACAACAAAAAGTCCATCTGACGGAGTTGACACAGAACTGAAGGTGATGACAAACTAGTGAGTAAAATGAAAAACTTGATACATTATGAAGTAATGCAATTTATGAAAAATACATTAAAATGAATTAATTGCACATTTAAGTGAGATTTGACAACAATTTCACTGAAAGAATCACAAAAACTCTGACGGAGTTGACAAAAAGCCAAACTACCTCAATTTATATGATGTTATTCTGAAGGAGGCCATATTGTAGCTCATCAGGTCCATGAAATCTTTACAGTATATCAAAATGAAGCTTTTATTTCACAAAATTTCATCAAAGTTTTGTAAATTGTCAGTTATGGAGTTGATACATCATGGTTGTGACAAGCAACTTAGGGATAAAGCAGAAGAAAAAAC
>NW_006800651.1:57897-81435 GCF_000485575.1 Poecilia formosa | reverse complement strand
TCACTGAGATATTAATATCGGATTGGTAGATCCCTATTAAAAAAATTACGAAAATGTGCTGAAACAGATGTAAATGTTAATATATTCTCCATAAATATATGCATAATATATGCATATAGACATGTAAAAACCCTCATTATTTGTCTGCTTGTAGCTACCTGATTTAAAAAGAGGTTGGTAACAGACCACCATGCCAACCTATTCAGAAGTTTCTTTTGCATGTTGTTCCAGTGAAGGGTCTGTTTGAAAGTGGAAAATGTGGTTTATATGCTGTGCAGTCTCTAAAGTCTCATAGGGAATCTTGCTGTGGACAGCATTTAAAAAAAAGAAAGACTCAACTTGTTCCTCTTGGCTGTTCAACTCTATTCTCCGTTTCTGTGGTTACACTATTGGTTCTTGGCTGTACTACAAAGATTTGGTTAGCCACTCTTAGTCTCGTCTTTGACTGAGCTGCCTCATGATTAATTGTTTTCTATTCAGAACACTATTCACTGAAAACACAATCAGGCTACTATTACAGCGACATCTCCCTACACAGACTCTCCAGTAATGCCTATTAGGGAGGGAACCATGGGACACAGGAACAACATGCTGAAGGTATTATATAACTCATCTGACCTGAAGACACCCTAAATGCCATGAGAGGTACTGAGGAAAATAAGGATAGAAAAAAAATATAAAATACTCCACAATTAATCAAACAACATTTATGAAAATGTATTTGTTTATTGTGTTGCTGTGGATTAGTTTGGATATATACAGATTTCAGATGATCAGGCAACAGCTAGGACACACAACATATATAAGCAAATGGGTTCTAAACATGGTCAAATTATGAAACCAAGAGTCACCCCCCACTTTTATTTTGAAACATTGTCTGTAGCTAAGCTTTAGTGATGTAGCAGCTTGTACAACGTAATCCTAACAGTGATTTTCCAAGATCCATGTTGGTGTCTTTTGAGACTTGAAAACACAAAACTAAATTTTGGGAAAATGTAAACTAGATTGAATCTTACCAGAGTGTCAATGCCGGGATGCATGGAACTTGGGCTCCTGACAAATCGATATTGACTCACTAACACAAAACTTTTTAATTTATCACAGATCCATTGGGCTCACTCTGAATAGCACTTTTGTCAACAATAGTGAGGAATGTTTGAAGTTCTACAGTCTACCAAACCTTACTACTACTTGCTTGCATCTTCTTTTTTTTCTTTCACATGTCTGCGTGAAATGAGACGATGTGAAACAAAAGCCCTCTGGTGTTTATGTCTTGTGCTTGTGGCAAGCAGTGACGTTCTTCTGTCCCCCAATCAATGGACTGTGTTGTATGACGGCAGTAGTTCCGCCTAACTGTACCATACCATTGCTATATGGGCTTAGAACTGAATGGGGTCAAGGAATGGTGCGGTCGGTTTCATGGGCCATGTTCAAATTGTAAACAGACAAAATAGGATAGTGAACTGCAGTCACTCAGGAAAGAAAAGAATTATGAAGCTTTGCTCTGAGACCAACAGCTATGGCAGAAAGGCACTCCGTAATGGTGGACAATGCAGGGATTCCCACAGAAAACCTGCTGAGCCAGGTGGTCAGGCGCCATGTTTTTGTATTAAACAATGTTAAGTTGACAGGAAACATAAAATACTACCTGGTAATTATGTTACTGGAAGACATTGCCAACAATATTTACACCCACAATGTTAGTTTTAAAAGGTCAAATAAAAAAAATAAAAAAACACAAAATAAATATCAATTATTTACATTTCTGTTCAATCCAAATCAAGTCTTTAGTTAGTGGATCTAAAAACATGATGTAATGCTGATCACATTTAGAACCGGCCCAAGGCATAAATTAACTAAGAGAATATCAATGCTGTTTAATTTGATTTAAAAGTTTCAGGGGGCTGCACAGTGGTGCAGTTGGTAGAGCTGTTGCTTTGCAGCAAGAAGGTTCTGGGTTTGATTCCCGGCCCCGGTCTTTCTGCATGGAGTTTGCATGTTCTCCCTGTGCATGTGTGGGTTTTCTCTGGGTACTCTGGTTTCCTCCCACAGTCCAAAAACATGACTGTCAGGTTAATTGGTCTGTCTAAATTCTCCTTAGGTGTGAGTGTGTGTGTGCATGGTTGTTTGTCCTGTGTGTCTCTTTGTTGCCCTGCGACAGACTGGTGACCTCTCCAGGGTGACCCCGCCTCTCGCCCAGAACATTAGCTGGAGATAGACACCAGCAACCCTCCCGACCCCACTAAGGGACAAGGGTGTAAGATGGATGGATGGTTTCAGCACAGCTAATTAAAAGATTATAAATTATTTAACATTTAAATTTAAGATTTTAAGGAGCTGGTAAGTTTACATTGTAAAAGTTCAATGAACAGTCTTCATTGTTAGATTATTTTGTTACCATAGCTACAATATGATGCTCTCAGTTTAATCTTTGAGTTTTAGCTGTTCATTAATGCATCTTAGTAAACTAAAATTACATTTGACTGGTTGGCCATTTACACTATGCGCCCTCTCCCATGGTGAAATGCTGTTAGTGATGCTGATGTTTGTTTTATTCTTTAAACAATAGCAATATACTCACTGAGACCCAAAACAGGCTCTATATTAATCCTTTGGGGATTTTCTCTCAGGGAAATTGTAAGTAATACATTCTTTATTTGGTTGTAATACATCTAAGCTAGGAAATTAAATTGCAATTTAAGTAACTCCCTAAGTATTACTGAAGAGAGGAAACTGACTGTATTTTGTCAGCTTTCAGTCTACTTTTCATATTGGACTCACTATAGGTGTAAATCACCATCAAACACAGCTGTTGTGAAACAAAAGACTGTGTGTAAGATTTGGAACAATGTCAGAGACAGGTGGTGATTTTAACTGGTATCTACCAACAGATCTCACTCTAAGTCCCTGACTTACACTAACATTTGTATTTTTCTCTCTACAGAGGACACTCACATTAATCTCCCAGAGGTTATTCTGGATTTTGAGTCTTTGAAGTGACTGAACAGATTATCTGTTTTTATTCTGAGGGAAAACACAGAAAGTCCCCACAAAGGACCTCACTAAAGCACACATTTATGTAGGGCTGCAACTAATGATTACTTAATCAAACAATTAATCTATTGATTATTCTGACAATTAATTGATGAATTGGATATTTAAAATGGTACATTCTCATTTAACCAATAAGTAGTAAATCTGAAGCTAAAACTATGCCACTTGAGGAGTTTTGGCTCAAACATATTTACAGACAAAGCAGTTTTTATCTTAAATGCAAAACTTAATTACTGCTTTGAGTCAGGGGTTTTTCCGCAAATTGTCTTCTTTTGAGTCTGTGTACTCCAATTAGCAATTAAAAAACTACTAAACTAGTTGAGGATTATTTCAATAATCGATTGATCATGATTATGATTAATCATTTCAGCCCTACATTTATGTAACCCTCTTTAACACGTCTGAAAGATGAGGCCTAAAAAAATCCTGCCGATGTTTGTGTATGATCGTATGAAGCAGAGTAAAAGCTATTAATTGCAACAGTCTGAGTGTTTGTTACAGCAGTGTGCAATTTAATCTTGACAGACTGACACAGCGCCAGACTGCTGTGACTGGAGGTATCAACGAAGCATCAAATCACACAGAACCTGATTGGTCGCCAGCAGCATGACATGTCTACCTAATCCTGATGATGAACTCAATCCAGCTAGCAATGATTCAAATAACATTAATATAAGATGTGCAACTGGAGTTCAGCAGAATACAGGAAGACGATTTCAATGAGCCAAGATAATAATGTGTGAACATTTCCAACACAGAATTTCATGAAGTTAAATATTTCAACAGTTACTTTAACTATGATCTCAAGTGAATGTAACAAGTACTACTTGAACATAGACAATAACATCAGTAGTCTACAGGTTACTTGTTAAGAAACTTAATCTGATATATTGATTTTAGCTAGTCATCTGTTAGCTAACATCACCAGCATCCAGCAGCTTTACTCAACTCAGTCGGTTAGTTTGGGGGGAAAACTGAAAAGTTCTTTGCGTTTTGCTGCTGTGAGGAATCACTGTAGCACCTGTAGCTCCACCCAGCAGCAGCAGGTCTCCTTCACAGGTGGAAACCCAGCGCAAGAGCACTCATGTTGCGTTTAAAGGCGGCTCGGAAAAACAGGTTACGACATGTTAACAACGGTTTAAACAGTTTTAACTGCTGATAAAAGTGACACAGGTCACAGATATGGGAAGTGTGGAAGCTTCTACTGTATCAAATTAATATAGGAATAACAGGGAGTTGGCCATTCTGAGGTAAAAACAACAAACAGTTTCCAGTCCAGGGGGGCACGGCTGATTCTGTGGGCGGGCAATGTCCCCCGGTTCCCCCCAGTGCCCGTATTTCAAAAATATTTTGAAATACCACGCATCGTTGCATTTACATTTAATAAAGTTTTCCTCCCTTTTTGTAATCTTATCATTACAAATAATCTCTGTAATTTATCTGGTTTTAAAGAGATGAAATTAAAATGTTGATTGTGGCTTACAGTAAGAGAAAAATTAGAAATCAGTTTCTTGGAAAATGACAATATTGCTTAGCCCTTATGCGTGCGAGGACTGTGGCAAATGATAGAGGTTTTACGTGTGCTGGGTCGGTTGGACCCCATTTCTAAACACAAGGGTTAAGACCAATAAAATGTAGGAAAAGGCTGAATCATTGCAGAATTGTTGGCTCAAGTGTTGCTCATGTTCCTATTAACAATACTCCATAGGGTCTTTATTAGATTTAAGTCAGACCCATTTGCTGGTCATTCAGTCACATTGACACCATTGTCACAACAGTATGGTCAGGTACCAAGTCCTGCTGGAAAATATCACTTTAATTTCCATAAACTTATCAACAGGCGGAAGCATCAAGTGTTCAGAAGCTGCCTTGTTCCTGACCTGATAAAACCCAGAGGACTGAGACGCACAAATTGTCAATGTGTGAGGAAAGTTCCCAATAGAGTTCTACCAAAATAGATTCTGTGCCTCTCCACTCTTCCTCCAGACTCTGGAACTTTGATTTCCAAATGAAATTTAACATTTACTTTATTAAGAAACAAAATCCTGAAACTTTTACTCTTAGAGAGGAACATAAAAAGCCTTGTTGATCCAGACCTAGACATGATAATAAAGTAAGCAATCAAAATAAAGGGTCTATTCTTCGGCACCTCTTGACTTCTGTAATATACTGTACATCAATTGAAATAATTCCTCTATGTTCTGCACTCTTCCAGATTATTCTGGTTAAACCTGAGTGATTCATGCAACCCCAGATATGCAGAACAAAGAAACAAGTGTGACATCTGTAGCATCTGCTGCTGCAGTGAATCAGCCAGATCTTCATCCACACTGAGCCAGCTAAACTTTCACAAAATCCATGAATGAAAAGTGTCTTCATCTTAAACACTAGTGTGATTATTTTTAAATGTTCAAAGAGGTAAAGCTTTTACCTTGTAGCCCATGGTGTGTTTGAGCGAACGCTGTATTGTTGTTGCTTAGAAACACACTGCAGCCTTCAGGTCTCGTCTCATCTTCTCTGCAGATGGAGAAAAGCACAAAAAATCAGTTTTGTTATACCAATGTTTTTTGGGTTTTTTTGTAAATAACAAGGCTATTTATGCAGAGAAAATGGGATTGGTGAATCTCTGTCCCAACCTCCTAAAAATAAATTAAAGTTTTACTTAGCGTTGCAGGATATTTAAAGAAAATCTTGTGATGGTGATATCTGGTGCAATAAATCCCTATTTACGTTTTTCTTCTCTTCCATGTTTCGGTCACTCTGTGACCTTTATCATTTTGGGCAAAGACATTTGTGTCCATTGTGAGCATCTGCTGTTGTGAGACTCTGTCCGTCTAAATAGTACACTAGCACATAAAATACAAGTTTATAATATATTAGCCAACAATTACTGCACCACAAAACAGTCATTTTGAAATACAAATGTTGCA
The DNA here is from genome assembly GCF_000485575.1 of Poecilia formosa. Taxonomy (NCBI): domain Eukaryota; kingdom Metazoa; phylum Chordata; class Actinopteri; order Cyprinodontiformes; family Poeciliidae; genus Poecilia; species Poecilia formosa. Next base: position 75,451 of record NW_006800651.1, on the reverse strand, counting down.
TACTCTAATATTGCGATGGTGATAAATGTGTAGTTTACTGTATTACAGCTATTAAAGATGACCTATTACGCTCAATTGAACATGTTAAGATGGGTCTATGATTTGTACAAAACATGCACATTACATTTTTTTTCACAAAATCGTTCTCACATAATGAAATTTTAGTCTGCTCAGTTTTGCCTATTTTTATCCCTTTTCAGAAAGACCTGTTTTAAGTCCTTTTGTCACTTTAAATCCAAATAAGCTGCTGTTGGACACCTCAACCCCCACTCAACGTTTACACTCGCACATGAAATGGCTGCAAACAGATGTGCAATTAATTATACAACCGTACATCTTCAAAAAGCAGCATTAGAGCCTCCTGCACAACCAACAAAAATGGAGTAAGTAGTTTCTGGATAGCAAGTCAACAATAAAATTCTCATCTTTTTCTGCGGTCATTGTATAGCGCATGCATGCAGTGGTAAAACCAGCCCAAATGTGCTGGTACACTAGCACATAAAGTACAAGTTTATAATATATTAGCCAACGATATTAGCTAAGCGAAGGCTGCATTGTTGTTGCTTAAAACAATACAGTTGCTAAGTGACGAGTTGCTAGGTGATGGACTGAGGTTTGCTGGGGTTGCTATGTGAGGGACATTGCCTACTGATTTGTGATGTTACATTTGGGCGACTTTTGAAACTGCTCATTATCCAGACACCAAAAAACAGAAATTTATTGCCAAAAACAGGCTGTAGTTTTTTTTGTTGTTGTTGTTTTTTGTTTTTTTGTAAGACCTGTGGTTGTTTTCAGAAGCAGTAGAAACCCAAATGGAAGTGTAAAAATGTGCAAAATGTGAATCTTGCATAATAGGTTCAAAAGTTACAAAAGTAATTTCTGTGACATGATGCCACCCTCTTCATTCAAAATTCCAGATTCCCTCTCACTAATTAATACTTCCGCTGGGACCTCTGTTCCGAACTCTACACCAAAATCAATCCACTTCCTTCAATACAGGACTCTTGTTTTGGAACCAGTAAACTACCTTTCCTCATATTAACCTGTACTTTGCATTATCTCAACTCCTCACCATACTTGGCTCTTCCTTTTTCCCTATCAGACACTCAGACCCAGTTACCCTTTCCACATTTAGACTTGTAGATATTGTAAATACAAGTCTCTCTTTTAAATTGTCTTCTTCCGTGTCTGATTCTTAATGTGGGTCTGGTTGAATCTTTCATGAAATAACTTAAGCAGTTCAAATGCATCAGATTGTCAATGTGGTTTACATTATCAGTTCTGTTCAATCTCCACTCTTTACCTTTAAACATCCAGCTAGAACTGCAATGAAAGGGTTTAGATGGAAGACCATTCATTTATTGGAATAGTCCAGGACTTTGTTTAAATCTCAGTCCAGCTGAGAGTCTGTAGCTAAACTTGAAAGTTGATAATAGTCAATAGTATTTATCGTATGGTTCATGATTTATTGTGAAAAATGTCTTACTATGATGAGAATTTTGATTGATTGTTGTCTAGATGAATTTTGAGACAATATTTAATGATGTTAAATACAAAATAAAACTGACTGTATTAAAATTAAATAAATTTTATTTTGACTGTTTTCTCTGTTATTTTTTTCCACAAGAGCATCAATAAATTTTAGTAAATCTGAAAACATAATTACTTGTAGTTTTATATGGGTAAACTGTGTGCAGTTTACCCATATAAATCTCACTTCTTTAAGTAAGTGGCGCCCTGAAGAAGCCTGAATGAAAAATATTCAGGTCTGTGGTTGAAACAAAACGAAAGAAGAAAAGGCTTAAAACAGCAATAATACAAACTTATGCAAACCGCTGTAGGAGACATAAATCCCTGACAACCAGTATCGTCTGTGATGCAAAAAGGATTCCTCTAAAATATATCAGTTTAATATGATTGCTGAAGTATCTACAAGAATGGATATGAAGTTTTAATGCCCATTTTCTCCAGAGAGTGAAAACTGGGCATCAATGTATAATTATAAGTTATCACTACTACTGATGATGGAGCTAATGCATAAAAAAGGAAAGTTCACCACCATTCAGAATGGTCAGATTAAATTAGGAAAGCGAGCAAATCAGATAACTGCTCACTGTTCAGTTTATGTTTCACAAACCTGGAGGTAAAGGAAATACTATCTTATCATTGGGCTTCATAATAATATATTCAGAGTAGGTAGTTTCCTTTCATCTATTTTTTCTATGCAAAATATGACATACTTCAAGGTTAAGGGTTCTTGCGGCAATTTCATCCACAAAGATGTTAAGATGAGGACACAATAAAGGATTTACTGAGGAAGTAGGATGGATAAGAAGAAGAAGAAAAAANATACACTGTAAGATAAGCTTTAGATATTAAATCTAATGCACAGGGAGACAGACAAATAATGAGTACCAAATCTATCATTCTATTATAGGTTGTGTTATTTTTCGCTGACCTGGGTTAAGTGATGCTCGTCCGTTATGTCGTGCGGTCCCTTTGATTTATTGACGCCACGGGACCGAGCAGGTCGTTGTTCTTGTTGTCGCCGCCGCCATGTTCCCGCTGAGTGTCCCGGCCTGCCGCCCCGCTGTCCGGGCGTGCTATCCGAGTTCTCCCTCGGTGTCCGGTGTTGGCATTTGGAAGAACGAGGCCGAGGGAACTTCGGGTCCTTATTCTCCAAGCTTTCTGTATTACCGCACTGCCTACTGCTACTGCAGGACAGAGTGACAAGCAGGAGCAAGGAGTGAATCTGTTTTCCAGGGGATTTTCAGAATAAAATTATTTTGCGCAATTACTCTCAGTTGGCACCCCTGTCCCTCTTCTTCCTCATCCTCATCCATGTTTTTAGGCATAGAATGTATTTGTTCTACATCCATCCTGCCATCCATCCATCCATCCATCCATCCATCCATCCATCCATCCATCCATCCATCCATCCATCCATCCATCCATCCATCCATCCATTATCTCCTGATGCAACATTGGTTTTTGAGAGGGCCAGAAAAACCATTGCTGGTGGTCAAAGACAAACGCAGTTGCACAAACAACCCAAACAAAAACTGACCTAACAAACAAGACATGAGGGGAACTTAAATAGTGCTGATTAGACCACTGCTGATACACAAGGGAATTAATTAGCAAACAAATATTGGTCTAAACAAAACTAAATAATTGTTAAATTAAACAAAAACTATTAGAACCGAATTGCCAAAAAGAAGAAAACTAAAGAAATAGAAATTAAACTAAAAAAATAACCAAACTCCCCCTGCCCCTGGCAAACAAATGGTATAACCCTCTGAGGAGGTTTGCCAGCCACATATGAAAAAGCAGCTGGAGCTCTTCTGTGTGGCCCTCCAGCAGCAGCTCCAAAGGAAACTGGTACCTCAAAACAAGAAGAAATTAATTTATTGCATATTACCAAAATATAGCAAACCAGAAGACTTCCAATGAGTGGTGACATCCAGATTAAAGGATTTTTAAGATTGAGTTCAGTAACTCTATAAATCAAACTCAGCTAACTTAATCTTGTCCTTGGCTGTGGAGTGATACAGTTTTCAGCAGGAAGCACCTGGTTTTGAACATCTGCTGGTGTCTTTGTGAAGTTTGTCTCTCCCGCTATCCTCATCTACATTTTCTTTGAAAGAAAAATGCTAAGGATTCTGATTCTGAACACCACACTGTGAGGGGAAATGCATTTAATTAAGGATAAATTCCAGTCATGTATCGGCTATGTTTTTGTAGCTTAGCTTAGCTTAGGTTCAGTCAATTAAATTTAAATTACAAAATATTTATGCTTCTGCACATGAATGCAAAAACTGGACTGAAATTAGAGGTGACAGTCTTGCAAATTTATACCATAAATAAATTTTTACCAATATACCCGATTTTATTTTATTTTGAAGGCACTGAGCAATCACATTACATCCGGCCTATTCTAAATCCCCCAGCTTGTCGGTCTTCCATGCTGTTGATCAAGACAAGCAATCTGCAGAACAGGGATGAGAATGGAGATACACGCAGAAACATCGGTCTTCTCACGTTTGGCATGTCTGTTATCGGTGTACAGATGCTTTTGCTTGAATTAATTCCCTCAAAACTTTTAATATTTTGGGATTGGTAAAATAAGATTTAAATAGCAGATTCTGATGTAGCTGTGGGACCATTCATCAGCAGTTGCATAGCTATTGTTTGACGGTCAGTGAAATTAAGCATAAAATGCAGTTATACAATAAAATAGTTATGGAAATATGGAGTTCGAAACATTATATTTGTAGATTACATTGTGGTCAAGGTCAATCGAATTGTGAAAACTAGTTCCCTGACCGGGAATCGAACCCGGGCCGCGGCGGTGAGAGCGCCGAATCCTAACCACTAGACCACCAGGGACTTTCCGGGATTGTCAACAGATAATCTGTGGATAAGATCTATACATCTGAAACATAAGATAGCTCTGAATGGTGTCTGTCGATTTATCTGACTTATGGGGCTCTTTGTTCCACTGAGTAAGGATGTTTTCCTTAGACTTGAGGATGTCCTAAATGTACACTGCAGGACGGTTTACATGTTAAGCTAACACGTAACATGGCAGCGCATGTATTCACGACAAAATGTACCTGGTATTTTTTTCCGTTTAAGTAAAAAGTAACACTAGTAGGCATTTGTTGTTACTGTCTGTAAACCTTTATTTAATAATACTCGGACAGTTAGAATTCAGCTTTCCTTAAAATAACTAGTCTCTTTGACTTGCCAATGCTGATAGTTTTAAGATGCCTAAACCAGCGCACGGTTAAGTCGAATGTTATCTTCCAGCGTTTCAAATAGAGACGGAGTAATATTTATAATCGAAATATAAAGACATCTCAAGAAATGATCAGGTTTCACAAGATCTACTTTAATTCATTTATAGATGTATGCGGAGTTTTTGGACAGGACCTCGTGGCGCAACGGTAGCGCGTCTGACTCCAGATCAGAAGGTTGCGTGTTCAAATCACGTCGGGGTCATTGCTTTTCTTCTGATCGGGATCTTTTTCTCTTTTGATATTTTGAAAAACACTAAGAAATGTATAATACAATGATAAATATTACGTTAGTATACTTTATGATAAATGCTGAAAAGCCAAGCGCAAACATATTAGGGCTTTGAGCAGCTAGGATCATCAGTAAATGCAATGAATCTTGAGTCTCTGCTCTAATAGAAGCTCCAGTCTTGAGACATGCCAACAACTCGCTTTTCAAACTGCAGAGACAATATATATTCCTCAATAACGCCCTGGTTGACACCACGAGTTGTTGGCAAGCACTTCCAATCCACGTCATTTGCTTTTGTTGGTCCTCTTTAAATCTTTGTCTGGCTGTATGTTTAGATACCTCACATCCATGATGACTTCTTTTTTCTGGTCATAGTTCAGAAATTATTTGAGAATTTGAAAGGCAACTCGGCTGCTTCCAGTTGTAAAAACAATCACTTGCAGCCACGTTTAAATATCGTAGCTGTCCAAAAATAAAAAGAGTTAATATTCTTCCAGCTTGATAGCATCCAGCAGAGGGAATAATTGTCCAAGCATTAAATTCCTTTGCCAAAAAATAGAAAAATGAACAAAAGTCTAGAAACAGAAAAAATAAGAACTAACATAACAGAGCTACTCCAACATGTGTTTTTGAGCAGCAGCAATTCTAGAATTCTAGAATTATTTTCCCTATCCTTTTGTCAATTTAGGCTATAAACCACAAAAAAGAAACAACCAAAATTATAACAAGCTCTTTTAAGTTTTTAAGCAAAAGTTAAAATGCCTTTGTTCTGTTTATTATACAGTTTCTGCAATTAATTATCTCATTCTTAATGCCAACATTCATTTGGCTTTTGAAAAAAAAAAAGAAAACTGAAAGAACTGAACACAATATTTTCCCCCTGCTTTACACTCTACAAATGTTCATTTGTTTCATTGTTTCAGAAATTTATTGAGCAAATAAATAAAAGCAGAGCTTACAAAAACACAAGATGAAGTAACATTTACTGACCCACGTGTTTTCTTAGCGTTTTTTTTTTTTTTGCCTTGAATAAAAGCAAATAAAGAAAAATGGAGTTAAAAGTATATCTGGGAAAAAAACTGAGCTCGTTTCTGTGTCAAAATGAGAGTAGGCCTAATTAAATCATGCAATCTAAAAATATATTTAGGCCACTTGAAATTAGAATGAGGTCTGTGGGATGCAGAACTAAATATAGTTTTGGGTGAGAAAAAAAGTACAGAGCAACAGTACAGAGCAGTCAGTGCGAAGCTATAGTTTCTCTAAAAGTTTGCCTCTAAAAATGTGTTTGCTAGAAGCTACAAAATGAAAAGTCCAAAACATCAGAAGTGCTGTGATGAGAAGCAAACAGATCACCACATCTTGACTTTAAGCATTGAAGAGAAACATCTCCTCCCTGATAATCCTGGTGCTAGCAGGAAGAGCCGGAGCCCGACTTATGAACGCTCATCTTCTTGCGAGTGTTGTCGGTGCAGCGCTCCAGGATGAGCTCCGGACTGGGCCGCGGCGGGATGACTGGAGCTTCCTTCTTCAGCTCACTCTCTGAACTGGATTCAGACACTTCGGGAATGTTGTCTGTTGAATGAATACAGAAGACGGAGATTATGTGGTGCCATTCAGATTGAACCAGCTTCAAATATCAAAGCTTGTTCTTTATTACCCTCATTCTTCCTCTCCTTCAGTGGCACCTTCCCAGAGTTCCGTTTTGGAGGAGTGACACCTTTCTGCTGCAGGTAACGCCGACTGTTCCTGCGATAGGCGTCTTGGCTTAGCTTCTGCCGGGATTTGCTGTGAATGCTTTTGGCATTTCTGATGGTGGACCTAAGATAGAGACAGAAAATAGAAGGTAAGTCTAGATCAGGGGTGGTGAACCTGGGACTCGAGCCGCAAGCAGCTCTTCGACGGATCACGCGAGGCTCTTTGATACCGAAATTTCCCACACTCATTGAAGGCAGCAGTGAGTGCGAGTGCTGACAAAAGCAGAGTAATGTGCAAGTTTTAAGCTACCCTACAAGAGGCGGAGAGACTTTAGGTGAGAAGGATTTGAATCATTAAGGAATAAAATCTGTTTCCATGGTAGCAGCTGTAAGAGAATAAAAATCATGAAATTCTGGCTCGTTTTATTCTCTCGTCCTCCCGGATTCAGTGATGCCATGCGTGGAAATAAAAGCCACACAGATAATAATCAACACTCCACGCCATACATTTTCAGAGTTTATTCCAACATTTAAAAGTATAAAATCACATCGAGAACACAGACACCTTTAAACACACTAAGACAGACATTCATTTACCTGAGACAAATAGAAAAGTAGAAAAATAGAAAAACAGGAAAAAGGCAAAAAACGCGCTTTTTGGAGATTGCCATGCGGCTGCAAATAGCAAATCTGATTCGTTCCTCTGGGGCCCTTACTTTTATTCAAAAAGGTGGGTTTTTTTTTTGTTTGTTTTAATTTATGCGATTAAGGCGTGTTGTTCTCTTTGTATGGATAGACCCAGTTTCAAATTAGTCAGTTTGGGCAATTTTATTACCTTCTGAGACCTGTTTAATTTCAGGGCTATGGCACTTCTCTATCTAGACAAGGGAGACCTATAGGGTCATTTAGAGCCAGCTCTTCTCATGCCAGTTTGAAATGTGATGTTTCTCCTAATTCCTGGTTGGAATAAAACCTCTAGTCTTCCACCAGAGTTCAACCAAAAGTTAACCTGTCTTAGACCTATTTTATTTCCCTGTCGTGTAATTCCTACAAATCCAGATCAGTGCAGTAATTTTAAATCGACATAAAGCCTGATAGGCAAAGTGGTTCAGAACTTCTACATCCTCTTAGATCAAACTGCAGATTTTAAGAATAAAACACTTATAGATATACCTGAGCATTTTCAATATAAACACATTCATTCTAGACATTTTCCAATTAATGTTATATTAGTTTTGATTATATGTTTAGCTCACTTAGTGTTACAAATTTAGCCTGATTTAGACACTACCAGTGTTGTTAATATAAAACTACAAATTAGACTAGTTCAAGTTATGTTAATTTTAACTAAATAGTATTCTACTAATTAAATTGCAATTATTAAAAGTATTATGTGTTGTTAGTTTGTTTTTCCTTAAGTTTAAGTGTTTTCTCCCTGTGGGAGATGACTTGAGAAGTCTCCTCTGCTGCCTGTGTGCCAGAGTTCATTTATGACGTGGTTCCTCCCTGATAACAGACATTCTTTTCTGCAGGGCTAACTTAAAGTCCTCTTACTCAAACTAATCCTGCTGAATCTACCTTTTTCACATGTGGTAAGATTAACTGTATTAAACATTAAGAATATTTATTTTCCTCAACAGGTCTCTGTATTTCTGTCGGCTGCATTATTTCATGTCGGTGCACTTTGCGCCGTTTCCAAGCTCAGAGAATTTTGGCGCAGAGGTGGGAGTGAAGCAGAGCAAGCTGCTGCTGCGCAAGTAATAAGATAGAAGCAAACATATCAGAGTTTGCGCAGCAGGTTCCAGTGCCGCTGAGGGGAAAAGCAAATTCTGATCACATGAACGCCCAGAGTGGCAGATTTGTGGGTTAGAGATATTTAGTGATTTTTCTACTGCGGAAAATAAACAGAACAAAAGTGAGAAAAATCAGAAAGAAACAGACTCCTACGAAAGATTAAATTAATTATATTTATTGTGGTGGGTCAGACCCGCTGTGTTTAACCTTTAAGCAGTGGCGCAACTACACATTATTCAGGTGGATGCGAACACATAAATCGGCGCCCCCACCTCCGCCCCCCCCAGGGAAGGAATGTCAGGTTTCCCACTAAAGCATTGGGGACCAAGAAAAAAGCAGTTTCAACTAGAAACATGCTGTAAAGCTACTCTTGAAATTGTTGTGTGGCTCTTTACAGTGATGAGCTTTATTTGGCTCTGAATGCTGAACTGGTTCACCACCTCTGATCTATATCATTTGATTTCAGGTAAAGGTTAATTTACCCGTTGCACCTAGACATTTAGCAAGTAAGTAATAAAACTTGGGCAGATTTATTGATCCATTGATCTTTATCATCAATGGATGATAAAGATCATCCATTGATCTTTATAAGATCAATGGATGAAAAAGTTGTGTGGTGAAGTGAAAAAGGGAAGCAACTTCCCTTTATTCAGAAGTGGCACAAGAAAAGCCACAAATGACAACAGACGAATTATGAACAAACCTTCCACTTCCTGTTTTAATGAGTTGCAGCTTGATTCATTTATTTCTCAGAAAGGATTTCAAAGAAATTATTCTAATCTTACACCACGAAGTTCAGCTTAAAAACTCATGTCCAGTGGCGCAAAAAGTGGGTATGCAGCACATGCAACGCATAGGGGCGCTGCACCAGAGGGGGCGTCAAAACCCCGTCTGGAGGGGGCGGCGCCCCGATGATGCCTTCGCATACACTTCACCGCGCCCTTATGCTCCTTCACCTCGCGCACGTGTAAATGTAAATGCAGCGAGTTTTACCTTTCACGTGTCTTCGTCTCGGGGGGTAAACATACGGTCGCTCATACGGATAGATAGGGGTGGGGCGCCGATTTATGTTTTTGCATCCACCTGAATAATATGTAGTTGCGCCCCTGCTCATGTCCATCTGCATACCTGCGAGGTGGAGGTCTCTGTCCTCGCAGGTTTGTCCTGTCTGTTTCATTTTTCTTGTCAGACTTCTGCAGGAACATGGAAGGGTAATGACCAGTCTCTTCTCCTTTTCTGGCAAGTAAACAACGAAAAAATAATTTTAAAATGGGTAAACAAACAAAAATATTTTATGCAGGAATCTCTGCCCACTCAAATGCTGGTATACATTAACTGTCTGTTCCTAAGGAGTAAAAGTGGTATTTAATAAATCAGTTGTAAAAAGGTTTTTCTGCATCTGCAGCTGATTACATAAAGCTAAAAGATGTTTGATATACAAATCAGCAGCATCCTGACTGGTTTATTGAAGAAACCATGCCTAATGTTGAAAGGAAACCTTCAGAACTATATCAAAAAGTTTCTTAGCACACCAATAGAGAGAAGATGGTGAGGTCTGGGCTAAAACTGAATGAAAAAACTAAACGAGACAACTTGAACAGTTTACAAAAAATGCTTGCTCAGATTTTACCTGATGACCCACCACCCATCCAGCAGTTTGTGAATGACCTCCACGGTGTCTCCCACCTCCAGAGAAATCTCATCCTCCTGCTCCCCCTGGTATGCTTGGATGACGACATGCAGTTCTCCTGCACAGACGAACATCTCTGTCAGCAAACAGGCACTCGGAATGACCACCATCCTATTTGTGGCGGTAAATAATACATCTCTCACCTTCGTAATCCGGTTCAGGTTCCTCTGCCTCCTCTGGTCCATCGAGGGGTTCCAGGTAGGAAGCAGGGACCCAGCCTCGTTTGGATTCACACTGACAGAACCACCAACCTGAAAGCACCAGCAGCAACTTCATAACAACCCAAAAACACATTGAAACTACCTTAACACCTCATTGAAATGAAGTTGCAAATATATTCTTTGTAACTTGAAAATGTGGTAAAAGAACATAAACAACATGTCGATTTAATATTTGAGTAAATTAAATAAGTTATTTTGGCAGTGCATTGCCAAAATAACTTGGTGTTTTGTTTTGGCTGAAAAAAGCAAATTGACTTTGTTGTCATGGCAAAGCTTCATAAATATACATGTGTTTATCACAAAAAAACACAATAAAATCATTTTAAAAAGGTTAAATTCAGATGATCAAACTTAAGACTTTTCATGGCTTTGAAATCCTGTTCACACAAAAATGAAAGCAGTAGTTGATCCAGTATACTTGCTGTTAATACTTTGTGTAACCGTCTCTTGCCAATAATACCTCACGTGATCTTTTCTTGCGATATTTCACAGAGCTAGAGCAAACAGAGTGGAGGATATTTGACTAGTCCCCTTTTCACATTTTCTATGTCAGGAATGTCATACTCCAGTCCTCCAGTGTTCTGTAACTTTTAGGCATGTTCCTATTCCAACACTTTGATGCTTCTCTCACCATTCTGATTTTTCTCCACAATTTCCACAAAGTCTCCGGTGTAGAGGTTGAGCTCATGTTTGGACGTCTTTTCAAAGTCTGCAATGACTCTGTAGGTGTCCAGGATGATGGGTCCAGAAATTTCTGCAGAGTGAAAATGTATGGCTCCCTTTATTAGTTAGCTAACACTTGCAAAATCTGATTGACTTGAGACCAAAAAACATCTAGTCCCATGTGTTTTCTTTTATTTTCTTTCAAACTAAAAGACAATAAAAAATGACATAGGCTTTAATGATAAGCCTATATCATTAAACCAAAAAACTGTTGTCATCAAGAGATTGATCATAAATCAGTCAGTTTGTTTTCATGGGGTTTGACTTCATACGTTCAAAAATGGTCAGATTCACCCTTTAAAAACAACTGAGACTGCTTTGTCAGTAATAAAAGTGAATAAAAGTTGTAGTTAAGAAATATTTTAAAGATGTTCTGTTAAATCAGTTGAATCAAAACCTACCTGAAGCAGTGGCTCTGGCAAGTTCCCTGGACTCCGCAAACAAGTCATTTCTTTTCATTCTGTAGGAAGAATACTCAGTTTTCATGTTTTTTTTTCTTTCCAAAATTAAAAAACAACAACAACAAAAAAACATTTTGTGGTGCTGATGTGTTTCTGTGAGTCATATATACTGACGTATTTGGTGCAGGAGGGTTTTCGTCCTCAGGTCGGACCTTGAAGAAGGAGGACAGATGTTTGCAGCGGGAGATGTGAGCCGGCAAGTTGATGAGAGACTCGCAATACTCAGCTAGGGTGATCTTCCTGATTTCTCTGGACTTCTGGCTTTCCACCCATCGTGGGGCTGAGGAGACAAACAAACCACTGTTTGGTGAGGTTTAAAGATGATCAGAGTTGTTCAGTTGTAATTGAACATATTAACAATATTCCTCAAAGAAATACTGGAATGGATTTGCACTTTAAGCCAGACAAGGAATCTGGAGAAATTTCAGGCAAGCTAGCTTCATAAGACAGACCTAAATTAAGATTTGTCATATTTGCCTCCTTATTATAAGCTTTGCAAGAAGCTCAGGGACATCTGAGTTAGACAGCCACACAGTTAAAATCTGGTATGTGTTCAGATGAATCAATGTTGCAGATATTTCTAGGAAAATTTGAAGCAAAGAATCCCAAAGCGATTTGGATTGGGATAGGAGGGTATGGAGCTTTTTCAGTAACATGGCACCATTACACTTCTGTGATGACTGCTTTAATGAGAAAACTTCAGCGATGACTTTAAGTGAACACACGTTTGCTGGAAAAATTAGACAAAATAACACCTAAAACTATGCTTTTTATGACCAGAACCTTGCAAAAGCCTGAACAGCGTTTTCTATTAGAAAAAAAATCATATTTAATTCTAAAAAAATGGGCTGTTGCAACAAAAGAAACAAAGAGCCATTTGAAACATTGCTCTCCAGCTGCTTTAGGCTCTGAGTGATGAAAAGTTAGCAGCAAGCTGCAGTTTGCACCAGGACTGAGTTTTCTTTCTGCTTCTTCTTTTTCATTCTGCAACCACAAGTTTGGTAACATTTCACAAGGGGAATGTGTAAAGCTTTAGTTCTGTTTTTTAAATCAGAACTAAAGCTGAATGTTTAAAGAGGAACTCAAAACCAAGACAACAATGATAACCTGCACGTTCCTAGAGTGGCCAAAAACTGAAACTACAACACCTGAAACATGGGAAATGCCCTCAAATACTGAATAGAAATAACAGTCTGCATATTTTCTGTTAATGCTCAACAGTTAATTTCACTTCTTTTTTTTTTGTTCTGTCTGCTGTAAAAAGACAGAGATGGGGAAAGCTACAATTTAACTGCCACAGCATGAGATCTCTTTTCTATCAAATCTAGTATCATCCCTGCATTTATTCTCTCTCCTTTCTTTTATGTCTTTAAATTAAAATGTATCAAAAGAAGAAATATGATTTCAAAAAGAGCATCAATACAGGAGCAGTTTTCTCCATCTGGTTGTCAAGACTCACTATACTCTGCTTTTACCCTATTTTAACAGTGCAATATATTTTGTACATGTAACATTTAACTTCTAATTTTCTTTCTAATATATACAAATGTTGTCTTTAATATTCATTATCAATCTAATTCTGATTCTGGTTCTGAGCCTTTCCAACAGACTCAGAATGACATTAAACTGCTTCAGTAAAATGCATTAAAAGTGGGATTTCAACATGTTGACGAGACATTTTGACATACTCTAAATCTTAATGGCTTATATAACTGAGTAACCTATTTGCTTTTCTTGTCATTTAAGATTAGATGCAGCAGTTATACATTTTAATTCATAACTGCAAATATGGTCAGCGCTCTTGATAATTATGGAATACACAAACAGCAAATTTGATATTTTAAGGAAATTGACAGCTTTGCTCTCTTTATTGGAAAGAAACACAACAAGATGGAGGAAGACAGGAGCCAAAGATATGCATTTCTGAGTAGATAATAACATAAATCTGTTTTCACTATGTCCCAAATGATTTTTAAGGACAGTTCAGATGCAAATGGAAAGCAGAAGTCCTGAGCTATGCCAATATAGTTGCCTGCAGCCATAAAGAGCTTCCTGTATGAAATAGATCAATTCACTAAACATCAGAGGCATCAATGTTCAGTCTGAATCAAATACAAGAAATATTACTAAAAAACACACCCAGGTGTTCATTTAGCTTGTATCCTTTTTGTAACTCATAAGAAAGAGGTCTGGTTTCACAAGACTTGCTGAGTGATGGTCTAGTTTAGTTCTAGTGCCGAATAAATTTTGAACAACACATTTGAAACTCATTTAGTTCAGCATTTTCATCAAAGGTGAGGATTATTAATGAGGATAACTGCAGCAAAGCAGAGGGATGGACATTTATCATAATATTCATCATTACCGTGAAAAATGTCGTATTTCTAGCAATGGTAAATTCCAATTCATGTTTGAAAAACCCAAAACGAACAATATTATCAGATATTTTTTAATATTGAAACAGTATTTTCCTATGCTGTCCATTTGCCATCTTTATAGATTATGTTCTGCTTTGGTTTTTATATCGTTAGTTTTGTGTAAATTTACATGCTTCATCTCGCTTATGTCACTTTGTTGCTGGTATGCAAGAATTTTCCCACAAATGATATAAAGGTTTATTCTATTCTATTCTATTCTATATTAGTCATTAATCAAAGTAGACATTTGTCAACACAAATGGCCTTATTCTGAGAAGATTATATGAGTCTCTATGAGTCATCTTAAACAGAAGAACTCATGAAGGACTGATCTGGAGGAGTTTAACAAACACAGTTACAGTTGCAAAAACAAAAAAATGAAAAGGAAAACTGTAAAATTTCAGTTATCTGAATAAAACAAATAAAAATCACCTGCTGCTCATTTCTAAGATAAACAGGCCCTTTAGATGATACTAAATATTATTTTTTATTTGTATGGTGACGTTGCTCATATAGTCAACTGCAGATGGTGAAACTAGAATCTCATATTCCTTCAGAAGAAAAGCTCACACCTACTGGCCCCTAAAACAAAATCAAGACTGAAACCAAACCAATATATATATTGAAGATATATGAAGTATTCAGTTTATTGTAACCTGACCTCAGAAAAGTTCAGCTTTATGCATGAACAACTCATGTAGAAACTAAAATTCCCTTGAGCTAAATTCTGAATTATTTTGTATCATCTCTGGGTGAATTTAAACATGAGTTGCAGCTCATCTGGTTCATCTCAGCTTTACATGAAAGAAAAAGGGAAGTGAATTCAGCCACATGTTTGTTAATGGCAGGTGCTTCCTGGAGGAGGATTGCAGAATATGAAGGGGTTTTACATACAGTGAACTTATTTTGATATTCTCTAATAGTGGCTACACCAGAAGATGTATCATTTATAATAAGGGTATAATTTACAACTTTAAATGCTTAAATTATGTTTTGTTTGTTTTTTACCTGGAAGTGATGGGATTACTCTGTCCCTCTTGTCTATTTGTCCAGCTTCAATGGGAAACATTTCCTTCAGAGATTTCTGCAAGGAAAACCCAAAGGGAACATTTCAGAAGCTGTGCATGTTTTAAATTTGGCAGAGCTTTAGCAACAAACTACAGGGGAACTAACATGAAAAGTGTGGATCTCAGGATACGTCCTGTAGATCAGCTTCTCTGACTCATCGCTCCATTTCACCATCAGCCTGTATACCTGCACGACATTTTAAACACATGAACACTAAATGCCTTAGAAAAATGTTTGTTAAAGATCAACAAACATTTATTTTCTTAAACCCTGACTTCAAGATTTAAAAAAGTCTTTTTTGGCACATTTTGTGTTTTAGATTGACTCACGTAGTGCTGACTTGGAAAGAAGCGTTTCTCAAAGCCGAGCAGCTCCACATGCCTGACGTAGATCTCCTCCATGCTGTAGGGCTGAAAACTGAAGTCAAAAGAGTTGCAGGAACTTTGCTTAAATAGTCTGTGTGTCGTCACACCACAAGAGATCATTTCCTCTTTGTCTGTGTTTGGACGTGGCATAACTTAATATACCTCAGAAAAAAAAAGAAAAAAAAAGATCCATCTACCGGCTAGTTAGTGAGCGACCAGGTATGCACACACTTATTCCTAGGAGAAATTAAGCTCAATTTAATAGTCGTTTTGGACTCTAAAAGGCAGCCAGAGAATGTACCAAAAAAAAGAAAAAAATCTGTCCATATCACAGGCAGAAGATCCAAACCCAAGGCAAAGACTCCAGGCTGGGATTTAAACATAGGACCGTCTCGTAAGGCAACAATGTTACCAAGTTAATTTAGCTTTTTCCAAGTAAAAATAAAAAATGCTAATGTGATGATGACTTAACCTACCATGATGACTAACATTAAGTCCATTCAGTAAGTTAACTCCAACGGGAATGGATGATTATGAGCCTGGCTAATCATTACTGACTAGACTTTGTCTTCCCCCCAATCAGTGATCATTACTGTGCATAGGACTCACCTAAATATATCAGAATAAGGCTACAGCCTATCAAAATGTAAAGGGAGATTTGCAATGAACTGGTGTTTGAAGTGGGTTAGGGTTAGACATTTACATGAAATGGGCTGTAGCTGTCACATTTTCATCATTAATCCACTCCTGAACCAAATGGAATTGTCATGTTGGGTTGAATCTTTCTGACTCACATGCCAGAACACCAGACAGAAATCAAAAATCAGTAAAAGATATTTATTTTGAAAATAAACAATGATCTGAACTGCAGGTCCCAGGGAATGTGGCAGCTGGTGCGGGCTCACTGAAGTGGGGGAGAAATGGAGGCGAGTTTGAGGGCTGTAGGAAATTAGCAATATGAAAAGACCAGGAACGTTACGCGTTCTTACTTGGGCAGGTGGAGATTTGAGCCGAGGAGAGTACTGAGGTTATCCGGGTGGAGATCTTGACTGGGGGGGGGGTTGCTGCTAGGCCAACAGAGGAATTGAGATGGAGGACGGTCGGGATTGGAGGGTGGACAGGTAAGTTCTTCTTTTCACAGAGGATCGGAGCAAGGGAGATAGCCAACAAGGAGATCCAGGAAGGTTTGGTTACTGTGAGGGAGTAAGTGGAGCTCGGGCTACCACAGGGTAACCTCCAACGGTGTCACAAGGAGAGAGTTTCACAGGGAACAGTCAGGGGCTCAGGCTTCCAGTTGGTAGAACCACGGCGTCACGAGAAGTCACCTGAGGAGGAGGCACACAAAGATTCACTAAGAGTTTCACAAGGAGATCTGCACAAGGAGAGACACGGGTGCCCTGTAGTACCATTACTGGCTACCACTCTGGCAAAGAGATGTTGTCTGCTCCCTCCTCTTAAGCTCCTCCAGATGAGTTGATGACCTGCAGGTGTGCAGGTCTCCTGCTCCAGCCGGCAATTCCCACCAGGAGTCAACCATAGGCAGCCTCTGGAGGAGAAAAGGAGGAAAAGCAGCAAACCCAACCACCTAGTATCCTAACAGTAATCTTTTCAAATTAAAGTAAATTTAGTACTTTAATTTGCCTGTTTTGTTTGAAGTGATAAAATAAATAACTGTTACTTTTCACCACTCCTTTCAGATTAAACATCTTCAAACAAAAAGAAAAAGCTCAAAAACAATCAGAAATGTCTCCCAACATAACATTTTTTCTCAATTAATAAACATTAAGGACACCCATTTGGTGTTGGAGTAGCTTTTGTTTTCTGTTTTCATGAATTTTAGCAATAATGCAAAGAATGCTGCAAGTGGGGCATTTTCCAACAAAAGTTGTCATTTGTCATGAACCCTTTAACACATTTCTTTCACAGCATCCTCTGGTTGTCTGTGCCACTTGTGAGGGCTCTAAACTAAACTTGTGTTTTCCACAATTTCTGCAACAGAAAGAGGAACAAAAATTGCAAAAACAAAAACAAACCCACACGTTCAATCTTGCTTTCAATCTTGTTTTTCTGCACCATAATACACATGTAAG
>NW_006800651.1:50858-54879 GCF_000485575.1 Poecilia formosa | reverse complement strand
CTCGGGCATCAGATGGGTAACACCCTCCACGTCTCAAGGAGTGGATCAGATAGCCAAACTTTTGGCAAAAATCTGAATTCACCAGGGTGTCACAGGAAAAACATCATAACTGGCTAACACTGACAGAGAAGTGTCAGCAGCCTCCTCCACTTATACAGCTCCTGATGACGGAATGACTTCCAGGCCCACTGACCCGCAGACCCACGCCCTCAGGTAGAAAAACAGCCTCTGGCGCCCTCTGGTGGATAAAACTGAAAACCCCAGATCCCAACAACACTACTGGCCCCCATGGTAAATTTGGTCTAGAACCAGCCTCTGAACCTATTATGTGTATAAGTACTATGGTATTAATCTTTAAAAAAAACCCACAATTTTCACAGAACTTACTTTTGGCTGTCCGATGACATACATTTAAAATATTAAATCATGTGTTATGATAAGCTACTCAGTACTTTAGTAGACTTTTTTAACAAATACTTCTTACACTTGCTAAATTAAAACTTAATCTACTTTTACTTGACATGTTGAAGTTACACTGGAATAAAATTTTTGGGTCCTCTAACCCACCTCTGTGTATGAATGATTGCATTGTTGACTTTTTTTGTTTTTAAATAAAATGTACCACTTCTGTGGGCTCACCATTGAGGTGGGCGTTCCTTATTTTCATTTCTGAAAGGTGACAACCCTAATGGAAGTTATCAGAACGTGCGGTGGGCAGCTCACCCAAGCGGTCCGCTGCGTCTTCTCCTTTCATGAAAGCTTGGTAAAAATTCACATAAGTTGTCTGTGGTTCATTTTACGTAGGTTGTCGAAAAATACCTATCAGTAAATGTACTTCCCATTCACACCAGGGAACCCAGTGTGGACATGGGAACTGTTTGGGCCTTGTTTCAGAGGCCTGTGGCAGAACCTGCACAGACCCCCAGCAGGAGGAACATCCTCCTTGGCCTTCTTTTGCCCCCGCTCCTCCATCACCCGTCTTACTTCGGCTCAGCGTTGCTTTGCAACCTCCAGCTCTCAGGCGAAAAATGGTGAGGCCAGGAAGTAATACTGGCAGGTTGTATTAATGACAACACGGGGCCAGCCAACTCCTGATGACACAACATTGGGGTTTGTACAGCTGTAAAGACATGGAAATGAGTCGTTGGTACGCACTCTTTCCATTATGGCATGCTCAGGTTTCCAGATAAAAAAACGGAAGAAGATGAAAACATTTAGGTGATGGGAGGTTTTGGGTAGAATCAATGAGCTCAGGCTGAGGAGGGTAACGCCACAAAGAAATCATGTTCATCAGATGTCTCACTGGTCGAGAGCCAGGCCACAGACCCAGGGATTCCATCTCTGTTTTCATCTAAATCCTTTGCTGGTGAGAGCAGTTTCATCGCTTCACATCCTGGTCGTAGCTGACATGCATCACAGGGCTCCTGCACCCTGTGATGCATGTGCCAGTGAATGAACTTTATGTCTTATTATTATATTATAAAACAATAAACACTTGCTAGGGATATTGTGATGGACCGTCAGTAAACAGCTTCTGTATTCATCCAATATAAAAGTGTACTTTTAAAGCAAGCCTTTTCAAACAAAATCGCTTATGATTTTAAATAAATTAACTAATATACTAAATGATAATAATAAAATACACAGGCTTCTTTAGCTATAGTTTGATAGNTGTTGAAGTTACACTGGAATAAAATTTTTGGGTCCTCTAACCCACCTCTGTGTCTGAATGATTGCATTGTTGACTTTTTTTGTTTTTAAATAAAATGTACCACTTCTGTGGGCTCACCATTGAGGTGGGCGTTCCTTATTTTCATTTCTGAAAGGTGACAACCCTAACGTAAGTTATTAACCTTTCTTGGTAACACTTTATGTGACGGGATGTGCATAAAACTGACATAACACTGTCATGAACATGACTAAGTTTCCATGAATATTACTGTATGACTGTTGTCATAAAGTGTCATTCGGTAAATAATGACACTTTTAATGCAAAGTTGCTCTAAAAGTTGCATTAAAAGTCCATTAAAAATGCCAACTTTGCATTAAAAGTGTCATTATTTACCAAATGACACTTCATTGCAACTGTCATAAACATTCATAAAGACTTCTTTATGTTCATAACAGGTGTTATGTCATGTTTATGACAGTGTCATGTCAGTCTTATGCACAGCCCTTCAAATCAAGTGTTACCGAATATTTTAAGTGTAAAAAGTATAAAAATAAAATAATAATCCACTTGGAACAGTAACATACTTCTTTAGAACAAATCTACAAAATATAAAATTGCATCTTCCTGTGTCTTTCTGGCAGCAGCCAGTCACAAACTGTACATTGTTCATTTATATTAATTAATATTTACAATATTCATACGAATAACTAGGACTTACAAAATTATCTGCGATTATTTGTCCTTTTCGGCAGGGCTCCTGCACCCTGTGATGCATGTGCCAGTGAATGAACTTTATGTCTTATTATTATATTATAAAACAATAAAGACTTGCTAGGGATATTGTGATGGACCGTCAGTAAACAGCTTCAGTATTCATCTGTAAAAGTGTACTTTTAAAGCAAGCCTTTTCAAACAAAATCGCTTATGATTTTAAATAAATTAACTAATATACTAAATGATAATAATAAAATACACAGGTTTCTTTAGCTATAGCTTGATAGATTTTTAAAAACTTTTAACATCTTACCTGTTTTTAAAAAACAAACACACACACACACATATATATATATATGACAACTCCTTATGTTATAGTGGCAGTTGCCATAGGGTTAACTGTCATACACTTGTCATTGTGATATTTGCCTAAATGACAGTAAGCGGCAAAATTTTATATATACCAAAATTAGCCTGTATGATCCAGGTTGAAGTTTATGTGATTGAAGGGTTAGTTTTAATATAATTTAAAAGCAGTTCTCTGTTGCAGCCCTTTTACATTTGTTCTAGTCAATATCAATACATGCGGAGTGTCCACTAGATGGGGTCAAATTCCCATCTTTTACAACACTGACAAGACAGCCTTAAGGACCCAAATTACTTAAAATGTTGTTAGATTTTCTGTGGTTAATCATGTGTTCTTTGTAAAATTTATCCTAAAAAATATTTTTTTTATTTGGAAAGACAGTTGGTAAAGCTAGAACTTGTGAAATTTTCATGATAACAAAAGGTTTCCAACTGCATGAACCAGTAAAAAAGAAAATGTTATATTTTTTAAAATGATGCCACTCAATTGCACATTCCTTTGGATTGTTGTATGATACTTTTGATAACTGCATATGTTGTAATTTTTCCCATTCTGTACAGTATGTTTATGCTTATTTATTTATTTGATATTTCCATCCTTTTTATCGTTAAGTTAACCCAGGGGCGCCGCAAGGAATCGTGGGCCCCCTGACAAAAAATTTGTTTGGGCCCCCCTGCGCAGCTGCTGTTACAATTTTTTTAAGTCTATTTGACCCTTAAAAAGAGTCACAATTTTAAAGGCTTGCAACTGCCTTGCTTTCATTGGTCCAATATTGATACTAACACAGTGCTTCTCAACCCTGGTCCTCACCGCCCCCCTGATGTTTTAGGTATTTCCCTTCTGCCACCTGTATCTCTGGGTGAGTAACAGGCTTCTGCAGTACTTGATGGTCATGCAATCATTGGAATCAGCTGTTCTGGAATAGAGGCACATCTAAAACATGCAGAGCAGGGGGCAGTGAGGATCAGTGTTGAGAAACACTGTACTAACACAATATTTACAGATCATGAATTTTACATCCAACAGTCCACATACAGTATGCAGGGTCTCTCCCCATGAGCAACAGTCACAAGCAACGTCCTACTACACATAAAGCAATCCAGACTTGTCAAAAATGCTATGTAGTTGCATTTTATTCAAGCTGCAGTACATAACTTTAATTAAAAAATATGTTTTCTCCATATTAGTTAAAGCTGTCACGATGTTATAGCAGTTTGTTATGAGACAGATAATCTGTGAAAACAATCAATCTCCTCCATCTCCTTCCT
>NW_006800651.1:48365-50658 GCF_000485575.1 Poecilia formosa | reverse complement strand
GTTTATCTGCCATCACTGGTAGCTATGCTAACTAAACTGAGCATTCACAGTTTGAATCTGCACAGCTCTGTGCTATGCTAGCTGCAGCATGGCACACATTGAGGGGGAGGAAGGATGAGCAGCACCACAAAGGATTGTGATTGACAGCACAAACTCTCCTGCCACTGACTGGTTGTTTCTAGCACTGGAAGAAAGAAGAGGAAATAGATTTTTCACAGATTACCTCTCATACCGTACTGTCACAACATAATGACAGTTTTAAAAAAAATATTTGACAAAAAAAAAAATTATATAAAAGTTACATACTGCAGCTTTAATTTCACTCAGGAGAGAACAGGTCAGGAGGAACGTGGGTTATAACTGCTGCTGACTGACTCACCTGTTAAGTGGTAACAGGGACAAGTTAAATATATAAATATGTTGGTAATTTTTTTTCTCAATTCATTAAATGATAGTGAAAAGGAGGCAAACAGTAGTCTGTAGCTAAATGGTTGATAATCTCACACAGTCTACCTACCTCTCTTGGAGAAAAACTGGGTTATAAATTAACACTCTTGCCTTTTTCTCTCTCTCTCTCTCTCCATTTTGTTTTTGAAAACCTGATTTTATAACTTTTCTTAGCAGCATAGTAACTGCCACAATCGTTCGTGTCTTCCACTGCCTGCTGCTGAACAGCGACACTCTGAAGCGCTGCAAGCAAGAACGAACTATTTAACACAGATAGGGGAGTTCAGGGCAAATATGGATGTATGTTTTTTGGCGGAACAAGTGGCGACGGGTTGGGGGGGCGGGGCTAATGACTGGGCCCTTTATACCCAAAATAACAAAGCTCATAAAAACACAATTTTATAAAGTACTAATCAGGGGTGAAAGTAGGGGGTACGGTCGGGTACTGCATACCCCTAAAAGATTTAGCGGGGGTACGCAGTACCTGCAAGAGAGAGGAGCGACTGTCTGCTGTAAAAAATCAACGGGTTCACTGTGCAGCCGTGACTGATTAGTTTTTCAAGAACAATCTAAAACACAACTTGATCAGTTAATAAGTAGCTTTTCCCCCCATTTCATATTGTTTCTATTGTTCGTGCTTTACTAGAGCAGGGCTGCAATACGCCGATAGCGGAAGGTTTTGAGTCGATCTCAGCATTAGGTGACAAACTGAACGCTGACAGGAGGCTAAGACCAGCAGGTCCTCCTCTGATTGGCTTAAAACGTTCATAACTTTATTTCAATCTGGAAAGACTCAGACGAAGAAAAAGGAACAATTAAAAGATTTAATGACAGCAATGAATAACAGCTCTTTGGCGCTCGGGCCCCAGCAGCTGATCTGAGCTGAGATTTGATGTGAACTCGATGAACATCCCGATAACTGATTAGGGATGCTCTCCCCCAGGGCCCGACACTGGTGGTGGAGGTCTGGAAAGGGTGCCATCCTGGAGAGTCGAAGGATGTGGGTGGAAAAGGGGCGGTGGTGGGTTGAACGCAGCTGGGAAGCAGCTGACGGCTTTGGTGTGGATCCTTTTATGCAGAGCTTGATTGATGATTGGACACGCCAGGTGAGGTCCAGAGCTGAGGTCGGAGATGAGCATAACGCCGATGGGCGAATGGAGGTGATGGAGTCTTCCAGGTTGAATTTTCGCTATCAGCTACATTAAAGTACAACAACAAAAAATCAACAAA
The DNA here is from genome assembly GCF_000485575.1 of Poecilia formosa. Taxonomy (NCBI): domain Eukaryota; kingdom Metazoa; phylum Chordata; class Actinopteri; order Cyprinodontiformes; family Poeciliidae; genus Poecilia; species Poecilia formosa. The sequence goes on along the minus strand of NW_006800651.1, from coordinate 48,981 downwards.
ACTTGTTCAAATTAATGACCCAACAACAATAATAATCTCAGTGATTATTGTTTCAACAAGGTGTTGTGCAAATCTGTGCGTTTTGGTTCCATTACCAAAATAACTAGCAGAGCAGGAGTTTAAAATTGACTATTTAACCACCACTGTGTTCGTGAAAGTGCTTCTTAATAATCGCAAAATAAATATCAAGCCTGAAAAGCTAATATCGTAATGGACTGAATATTATGTTTTTAAAGTAATTTCTGCTGGGCTCGCGGAGTGCAGGAGGTTGCCACGGCAACGGGTGTGCTTAAATGACAGAGAGACGGAGAGTAAAAAGGTGCGAGTGGTTTAGAGTTGATCACCTGTTCGGGTTATATGTTTAAGTATTTAAAATGGCTTCTACTAGGATAATTATGTGAAATTAAATTAATTGTCTAATAAAAAAAAGAGTTTTATTGCTCTCTGGCATCTTGCTTTGAGCTCAGAGTCTGAGAGGCTTTTCCTTTATCAAACATTTTTTTCCCTCTTATTTAGTGGGAATGTTGATGTTGATGAGATTTTCTCCGAAATAACCTTTTTCAACCTTTATACCTCCACTGTTGAAAATGAAGCTCTAACATTCACAAATGACAGT
>NW_006800651.1:46688-47954 GCF_000485575.1 Poecilia formosa | reverse complement strand
GATCAACTTGTAAATTTGTGTGTCATAAAGTTAAATGTAAGAATGAAAATAAAGCCAGTCATGTCGCACAACATTTTATTCAATATTTTACACCCACTATGTCACTAAAATCAGTCGGTCTTGCAAAGTTTTTAGCAATCATGAGTCAACAATGACTGGGGCAGCCTACTATATAATCTACTGGGGAACCCAGCTTTATAATCTACATGCACCACACTCAACAGGAGAGGGCCCACCTTCTCCAGTTCTCATCAGAATCAAATCATAAGTCATAACCTGCCTCCCATCCAGGCCCGGGCCGGCCGCCGCCTCCCATTCCCTTTAATGCTCTTCCCTGCCTGGGAGTGGGAACATCACACTTTTTACTGCTAAAAACAATCTTTGAAAATACAATATGATTAATTTTGTAATTGACAGGTCCCCGATTTTATTTTCCTATGAACAAAAAATAAATAATTAAATTGTGGAGGGCCCCCTGTTGGTCAGGGCCCCTAGAATTGTCATCACTTTTCCCCCCTATACCGTGCCCCTGGGTTAACCTACATGCCCTGTCACTTTGTTGAAGTTACCCTAGAATTTCCCCACAGTAGGAATTGTCCTACTGTCAATCCTGTATCGACAGGATTGTTCTATTTTTCCACTCTATAAATGGATGTCCAAGTCCATCAATTTATTGCTTAAAGCAGGGGTGTCCAAACTTTTTGCAAAGGGGGCCAGAATTGGATGTGTTAAAAATGTAGGGGGGCCGACCTTGGCGGACGTTTTTTACATAGAACAGCAATATATTTAAACAAATTTCAGCAAGCCATTCTGTGTTTTACATTTGCTTTTTGATTTTAAGTTCAGCGATCTTAAGCATGCCTTTTGGTTAATTTGAAACATGCATATCATATGCAATTGAATATTCACTTAACTTCACTTTTTTAACACTAACTTTTTTCTAATGGTTAAACAGAAGTAATTGTACCCTTGTGTGCCAATTACATTTGAAACATAAAAAAATCTCACCATGGCAGTTCAATATATTTACAGAATTTTTAAATAAAATAACAGAAAAATGAGCAAGTAATAGTCATATCAACAAGTGCAGAGAGTCCGGTGGATATCGGAGATGATATGTGGAAATGTTTATTATTACATGTAAAGGTTGTTATTATATATGTTTATTATGTTTATTCAGTTAAAAACGTTAACTATGAAAAAACAGTCACCTCCAAATCATAGTGCAGCAAATAGAGCGGCTGCTCCCGTCATCTTTTATCCACC
>NW_006800651.1:16321-25459 GCF_000485575.1 Poecilia formosa | reverse complement strand
AGGGGGAACGTTATCTGATGGGTAATATTGAGCATCAGAATGCATTGCCCTGTTTTTATTATATATATATGCTCAACATATATTTAAATTTAAAATAATTATAATATATACGTTTTGTATTATTATTATTACTCTTCTTCTTCTTATATTATTATTATTATTATTATTATTATTAGTTTCCCGCAAAACGTGAAGAAAGTGTGACAACTTTGCCGAAACATGTTGTTTGAGCTTTCACGGTGTCCGTAGTTCCTCAGACAAGCGCGCCGAACAAGCGCGTGCTTGCCACGCGCGTGCTTTCTCAGTGCTCGTCAGGAGCACGCGCGTATTTTGCCGTCTGGGCGGTGCGGAGCGGCAAGAAAACTCAGGTGGAACCGTATCTGATGGGGAAACGCGGACTGACGTAACACAGGCATGGGTACAGACGTCATCATCGCTAATTGTTATGTTTGGAAGCCAGGACGAGGTAAAAGCTTAAGTAGACAAAGAACTCTTAACAGCGTTTATTCAGAACTCGCTCAGCAGTACAGTAACATCAGGTCATCCTCTCCGCCATCTTATCTCTTCTTCTCCTTCTCTCCCTCAGTCTATCCTATTCTCGTACACCACCTAGTGGTAGACACAACAGAGACCACTGCCGTAAGATATGGAACCGTCCCGTATTTGACTGTTAAATGTATCGTTCCTTTATTAAACCGAAACGGGACGCGATTTGTTCCGTATTTTACAAATGTGTAATAATAAATAAGTGGTCCCCGAGTAATTTATATAGTAGGCTGCCCCAGTCATTGTTTCACTCACGCTGTTGCGATATTGCGCCCAACTGCTTTCTGGGTAACACAGACCAACCCCGACACGCTGCCACCGCAGTCCCGGCGGCAATCAAAATAAGGGACGACGTGTCCCTTATTTTGATTTCTGACAGGTGGCAACCCTAAAGCCGACCCAAACAAGCTTAGCATTTTCTTACCAAATGCTCGAATCTCTCGAAACCTGTCCTTATCCAGCTGTCGGTAAAAGTTGGCGAGAGAAAGCTGCTGGTGCCGACCGCGGCTCTCTGCGTCACATTGCAGCTCAAGGAGCTCCAGCTGCAAATGGTCTGAGTCACATGGGCTGCTGCCCTCTAGTGGGTAAATGAGGAACAGCATTTAGTGTGTAAGCTACGCCCTATGCAGGTAGCAGTACTGCTGCCCAATGTATTAATTCTACGCGTGGGCCAGACGTCACTGATTTTATGACAGAGGCTGCGGGCCGGATGAAATTTGACCACGGGCCGGACTTTGGACATGTCTGGCTTAAAGGAACAACAAAATCCCTCTTCCTTGGAGGCAGGAAAATCTGTTCTTCCTTTTTGTCTGAGATACTCCCCAATGGAAAGACAATAATTTGTTGATATTGTCAGTCAAATCAGTAACTTGATATTGATTTGATGTTTTTGAATGCAACTTTATCTAAATAACATGCAACTATTGTTACAAATCTTGGTTTCATCACATTACATTTGGATAAAAACCAAGCTAGACTTACTACAAATTCATCAAAGCAGACTCAGTTTATAGTTAACATTTCTAAATTGCATCTAAAACAAAATGGGTAACATTTTATTTGAAGAGGTGTGAATAAGACTGACATGATACTGTCATGAACATGAATAAGTCTTCATGAATATTTATGACTGCTGTCATAAAGTGTCATTTGGTAAATAAATGGTATTTAAATAAATGCTGAATTATGATGACATTGTTTTTTGTTTTTGTTCTTTTTTAAGTGACCACAATGAATTGAGTCATCACCGGCTATGAGAATGTCCAGAAGAGATTCACCAAGTTTGAATTCATGAAAAGGTTTTCACCATGATTAACTATTGCAAGAACAGCTGTAATTTCTGAGCATTTCTGGACACCTTCAAAGAGCTGCTTCCAGGAAATGAAGACAAGAAGAAGATCTCCTGTTTTCAGAGCACTACAGGAAGACTATGATGAATTAGATGGCTGATACAATCAAAGCAAAAAAATGTTACTGTTGAAAGAACCTATTTTCTTAAGTTACAGAATAAGTAATTCTGTTTTAGTTTTTCAATCAGCATTTCAGAGTAACAATATACTGACCAGACGTTAAACCCTCTGTTATCTTAGAACAAGTTATCTTTTGTTTTATTCCAATGTACAATGGGTTTGTTCTACAGTTATGATGGTAGTTATAAGTAGTCCAGTGTGTTTCACTTCATTTGAGGTAAGACTTAATATCAATGACTCTGTTAGCATTGCATTTGACACTGTAATAACAGTAAATGACATCTTTATAATTGTTGCTACTAGTTTCACTTTACTTGATGTAAAAGAAATTGTTATTGACTCTGTTATTAAATAATTTGTGTAATAAAGTTTAATGAAATCTTTATTGTTGGTCCTACTTGTTTCACTTTATTTCAGGTAGTGGGAATATTGATCGCTCTTTTGTTAAAGCTTTTGATAGTGTAATAATTAAATCATTATGACTACTATTATGACATATTTATGACATATGATTCTTGGTTAATAACAAGCAGTCATAACAAAGACATTTTTGTCTAGATTAAAGTCAAGTTCTCATAACGAAGACATTTTGAATAATGTCAACTTTGTATTAAAAGTGTCATGGTTTACCGAATGACACTTTATGACAACAGTCATAAATATTCATGAAGACTTATTGATGTTCATGACAGCTGTTATGTCATGTTTATGACGGTGTCATGACAGTCTTATTCACCCCCCTTCAAATAAAGTGTTACCAAACATTTTCTGAGAAAGGGCAGCTGTGGCTACTATACAGTATCTTGCCACCATCAGCGTGTGAGTGAATGGGTGAATGACTGTAATGTGAAATCCTGAGAGGTTCTCTGGACTTGATAAGGCGTTGTACAAGTACAAAGCCATTACTAACCATTTACCATAGAAACTGCTACTTTTTTAACTTAGAACTCCTCTTTGTTTTTCATTCCAGCTGCCTGGTCAAATATTTAATAGGGAACACCTGTTTGATGACACTGATGCTCAATATGAAGAGAAAACAAACAGCTCCATCTTTACAGGAAAGATAAAGGAAAAAGTAAAAACAAGAGTGGAATCAAAGGCTGTAGTTAATGTATTGAAGTAATCATCAGGATTTTGTCTGCAAATTTATTTGACATCTGAGGGCTGAAATCTGAATTCCCCTGAGTTTCAGATGCAGGAAAAGATGGAGCAGAACAATGCTTTGGAGCCTGCAGGCTTTTTAACAAAGTGAATGGGCTGCACTGACAGACATTGGTCCCGCCGGATTATGTCACAGCACTGCTGTGAGTCTCTGAACAGATTATGATTCAGGGGGAAAATCAGTGGGACTTATGTATATATGTGTGCTTGTGTGTGTGTGTGGGAGAGCAGCTGGAGAGGTGATGAGTGTGTGTCCATATGTCAGTGCAGATGAGACACTTGGAGGGGGGGGAAGGGGGTTGAAATGTGCCTCCGCCAGGGGAGCTTATTCTTGGCTGTGGCAGTTTGTACTGTAACTCACAGATATGTAGCAGTGTGTTGTCATGAAGGTGAGGCCATGTCATGTCTGCAGGTTAAATCTGGGTCAGTCACACCTCTGTTTTTTCTACTAGAGAACACACACACACCTGCTTATCACTGCAATGGCACAAGTGGTGATGTTGCAGCAGTGTGGCATTGAATCCTATTTGTCCCTTTGGAAAAAACAAACAAACATGTGACTTAGAACATACAACACAACAGTAGCTTTTTATTTTACTACTTTATGTGGAGTAAAATGCAGTTATGTTCTGCTTAGGGTGGTTTATTAGATTAAATTTGACATCACATAACAATAAAGCCAAACAATAGCTACACCTGCAATTTGTAAAAAAAAAGTTCTGCTAATAGAGGAAGTAACTAATAGAATTACTTACTTCAGATAGGAGTAAATGGAGTAAATCTGTTTGTATAAGAACAAAAAAAGCTGTCTACCTCTGTGAAGTTAAAGATTATTGATATTGTCAGGGTTATTCAGTATTAGTTTGGCAATTAAATTTTTTCTTCATATTGTACAGATCCAATGAAGAATATGGATGAAATGTATCTCAACGATAAAATTGTTTGTTTTAGTCATTTATGCTTCATGGCCGCTTTCTGAAATCCAAGTAAGTTTTTCTGGCAGAAACTCTCATTGTGACAAAATACCATCTGCTGACATTAAGCCAGGTAGAGGACAGCTTGTGATTTCAGAATATTTGAATAACTAATGACTGATTTAATTATTAAGCACCCATGTTTTAATCAACTTTTTTTTTTATCTCACATGAAACATATTTGAACCACTTTCAAAACAAAATAAAAAATATTTTAGGTGATAGAGAATGAGATAAATATGCACTAAAGTTTACATAAACACTGAATGATCTGTTGATTTTCTAAGGGTTTTTTGTGCTTTCGTTGAAAATTATTTGGATGTTCTGGTGTTCAATTCTGAAATTATGTAGATCAGTTCAGTGGTAAAACTGTTTAGGTGGGGAAAAACATGAAAAAACACTGCATTTAGAAAAATTTAAAACAAAAATATTAAATGTTAGAAAAACAGTAGAAAGTATTCAATGGAATTCCTAACTTATTGAATTAAAGGAAGATTTCAGTTTTACACACATTAACCAGAAGAATTTCAGCCTATTTTTATTTTGTAGTGCTTTGAGCTGCCATCCTGAGATTGAAAGACTGATTCCATAGTTACGACATGAGTACTCTAGCTTTCTCTCACAGTCCAAAAATATGCCTGTGACTTTAACTGGTCTTTCTAAATTGTTTTTCTGTGTTAATTTGAGGATATGCATAGTGGTTTTGTCTTGTGTTGTCCTGTGATTTACTGGTGACCTGGTCAGGGTGGTTCTCATTTGATAACTGCTGTAGAAAAACACAAGAAATGCTATTCTGGACAGCCTTAGAGTTTTTGCTCTAACAACAGTTTTTCTCTAAGCTCACTTGTCACAATTTCAAAATTTGTACTATAAGTACATTGTGCTACAGGATATTTTGGCAGTTAGGGTGAGCAGTTACCATACTGTTAATCATTATTTGACAAACCAAAATCAAATTTGTTTATCATATCATTTACAAACTTTGATGCATGTTTGCAAGTCACAAAAATTAAGCGCTTTTCACATGTCATGAAAGCATCAACACCTGTTACATGTGTCATGAAAAGTGTCATGATTTACCGAATGACGCTTTATGACAACAGTCATAAATATTCATGAAGGCTTATTCATGTTCATGACAGGTGTTATGTCATGTTTATGACAGTGTCATCTCAGTCTTATTCACACCCCTTCCAATAAAGTGTTACCAAACTAACTTACAAGTAACATTTCAGCAAGATATAGAAGCTTGTTTTAAATAAATAATTTCTTAAAATTAATAAAGTAATATTTCCACTGGCAGATAATTTCACTGATAGCAAGACATTTTCCCATGTTATAATTGAAATTGTGGAACTTTTTCATCAATATTAAAGAATTATTTACTTAAAACAAGCTGGCATTTATGTCATTCAAAAGTTACTTGTAAGTTATTTTTGTCTTATTTGAAGAGTACTAAGATATTTGCACTAGGAACGAGACAAAATGTTTGGTAAGATGTTTTTGCAGTGCAGCATTTGAAAATATATAAAAAGCAATTAATGTGCTCTGTTTAGCAGAACAACAGCACTATGTAATGTATGAAGAAGCATTCAGTTTCTAAGCACCACAAATCTGGAATAAACTTCAAGAAAACTGCAAAACAGCCGAAACACTGAGTTCCTTTAAATCTATACTAAAAACCCAGCTGTTTAGAGTTGCTTTGAAACATTAATCAATAATTTGACACATAATTATTTCAAAATGTAACGTTGTTGACTGTGTGTTGTATGGCTTTGTATTTTTGTGTTTTTATGATGTAAAGCACTTTGAAATGCCTTGTTGCTGAAATGTGCTATACAAATAATATTTGATTTGATTTTGATTTGATGTAAGGTAACTGTTATACAAAATACATCTATTTCAATCTGTAGAGACTCACACTGAGAAAAACAGTAGTTATAAAGTTTTATTGGCCCGCTTGGACACCGGCAGAAGACGTGCGTGCTGAGAATCAGTGTGAGCTTGGATGATCGACTCGGGGCAAAGCTCAGGGCAGTCTTCCTTCGGACCCGGACACTGGTAGTGGAGCGGAGCCTGGAGGGAGCCTGAAATATGCCCTGGAGGATGAGGGTGGAGACAGGGAGGAGGTAGGTCGAAGCACGGCTGAAGCTGGTGGATCTGTGGTTGATTGGCCTTTTGAAGAAGTTCTTGCATGGTGATTGGCTGGGGCGGAGCGGTGATCCAGTACTGGTTGGCTGAGGCGTGGCAATTGATGATGCCAGAAGGTTGAAGAGAGTCTCACGGGTTGAATTTACACCTAGGCTTCATATTACACTGTGTAAGTTTTATTTCTTCAAGCCCTATCTCAACCTGAATTGATGTGTAATTTAAAATATTTTCATTTTTCTGTTTTTGACAAAGTCCAGCAATGCAGAATTCATACACAGCAGATTAGTTTTTGCAGCTAGTCCATCGGAGATAGCCTCAGACAGACCTTCAGAAGCTGCAGCTTTGATATCTACAATAATATGACAGGAGTTTCTTGATCAGCAGTGTGGTGAGTGACTTGTCAGGAGGTCAGTATCAGCAGACAGTCAGAAGATTTCACAGAGGAAAAAATACATGCAAAAAAACAACATGTTTTCCATCTGAAGGTACAGCTCATTAAATGTTCTTCTCTGTCCCTGGGCTACTAGTTACTGTGGTTATGGGTAGATGGATGATGTTTTTCATGCTGTGATCTTAACTCATTGGCCTTTTTGTGATCACTGAAACTGAGCTGCAGGCGAAAGAAAACTAAAGAAATAAGATCTTTCATCTGGGACGCTCAAGCCAACAAGATTTTGTGTCTTACACCCAGATGAAATGGACTTTGAGTTCAGAAGACCAGAGCTTAAAAAAAGGAAAGAGCTAATTTCTCCTTATCATATCAGCTGTTTGTTTTGACTCTATATCATTAAACTCCAATTAAATATTTTGTTTAAGAGTTTGCCTTAAACACTGAAAAAGATATTACATCTATATAACAGTAACTGTAATTTATTCAATTTCTCTGTAACAAAAATGTAAAAATTAAATACAAGGAGTTAAGAACGACTGATAAAGTATCGACTTTATGGGAAAGAGACCTATTTTGTCATGTATGGGAATATTTCAACCCTTGGGATTATGTCACATCTCATAGTCACTCAAATCTGAGGAGGATTTATCACATTGCTCTCCTTCTACACTTAGACTTTTTCTATCTCTTCTCTTTATTTTCCTTCCACCACAGCTTCAACTTTTAGATCCCCCACCTATTAACATTGGTACCCAAAGGTCATTGTTTTTGTCAAACATCTTTTTATGACTAGAGATGAATAAAATAAAACAAGTTATACACGCCATAGGTAGTTGGTAACTTGCTTTTTTGTTTCTGAATTTTCACAATTTTGCCTTTTTCATAATTTCTTTCTTCTAATGGACTCATGCCTTGTCTACTCTACAGTTCACTATGAGAGGCAACATAGGCCAAAATTTATAACTGAGTTTACATGCCTACATATACTCTCACAAAAGCACAACCAAACCCTCTTAAATACATATATTACTGTTACCTTTGGGGGGCGTTTGGTCGAAGGTAAACTTTACGCCTTATATGCATAACAATACCAGTTTAGACTTTGAGCAACTTACTAAAACTGTATTGTGTAACATTAAATCATGCCTGGCTGCAACTGTATCGATGGCAGCTCTTCTCTTCAGTGTTTGTAGCTTTTGGCGCAGCTCATCTCCTGCTACAAGTAGCTTCACCGCATCAGTTCAGTGTTACACCGGCTGATGTAGCTGATAGTGAAAATTCAACCTGGAAGACTCCATCACCTCCATTCGCCCATCGGCGTTATGCTCATCTCCGACCTCAGCTCTGGACCTCACCTGGCGTGTCCAATCATCAATCAAGCTCTGCATAAAAGGATCCACACCAAAGCCGTCAGCTGCTTCCCAGCTGCGTTCAACCCACCACCGCCCCTTTTCCACCCACATCCTTCGACTCTCCAGGATGGCACCCTTTCCAGACCTCCACCACCAGTGTCGGGCCCGGGGGCAGAGCATCCCTAATCAGTTATCGGGATGTTCATCGAGTTCACATCAAATCTCAGCTCAGATCAGCTGCTGGGGCCCGAGCGCCAAAGAGCTGTTATTCATTGCTGTCATTAAATCTTTTAATTGTTCCTTTTTCTTCGTCTGAGTCTTTCCAGATTGAAATGACATTGCTGTGATTCACTTGTCTGGTGTCTGATTTTGAAATATTTTATGTTTTATTGAGGATTTTTGCAGTTTTGGCAGTTCTGTGATCATGTCAAAGCAGCAACTTATATTAAAAAGTGTTTTATTTCCGTTCGAAAGCTGCCCTCTTCCATGGAAAGACAACAGAAAATCGCTCTTATAAACAAATTACTAAAATCACGATAACCTCACTTTGTATCCCTCTGAAAAATGAACCCATTTAAATAAAGAAATCCCTCCATGGGTGATTCCACGATAGAGAGGGTTCATTTTATAGCGTTAACACCGGAGCTGTAAGTGGTCCGGTATGAAACGGGTGTGATGGAACAACGGAACCACAGCACTTTTAAATTTCAATAATCGGAATACCGAAATTGTTTCCGTTGTTTTAAAAGGTTTATGTCAGTCTACCTTTTCCCCATCGATATGTTTCCCGAACGCTGCGCACCAGTGTTGTGGTACTCGAAGTTGGTCTTGGTCTTAAGACCATTTTTTGATGGTCTCGGTCTCGTCTCGGACTCGACCACATTTGGTCTCGGTCTTGTCTCGGTCTCGGGCGCTGAGGACTCGGCATTTTATTTCAAGACCAGTCAAGACCGCAACTGTGAAAATATCACTAAACGTCCAGCATACAGTCCACTTCATTTGTTAACAGCTTTGTTTTCAGTGGATGCAAAACTCACCAATTAAAATCCAAGCAACCACGTGTTTAAATTAACAAATAACTAAAACACAAGAAC
>NW_006800651.1:0-16311 GCF_000485575.1 Poecilia formosa | reverse complement strand
AGCTAGCTGTGTACAGAGACACATAAGCATTGTGATGAAAAATGTTATCACTCACTATGCTGAATTATTGTGAGGAGGTGTAGACTGACTTGTCGCATATATGGGACAACGCTATGTCCAAAAGTCTGTAAAACATCTAGACTCTGTAACATCAGAACAGTGAAAGACAGACTTACAGTAAACCAGGTGACATTCAGAAACAGTCGATTCTTCTCCACGGCTCTTTACTTATTAGATAGGACTGGAGTGTCACTCACTGAGAGCCGTTGTTCTATCAGATAGCCATACGCTGTCAGGATAGCATACATGCATTAAGCCAGAGGTTCCCAAACTGTGGGGCGCGCCCCCTAGGGGGGGGCGCCGTGTCATTGCAGGGGGGGCGCGGGAAGCCTTCTGGATGAAAAAAAAAACAAAAAAAACATGAACACTATATGCGCTGGGTTTTTACCTTAGAATGGCCAACTCTCTGTTATTCCTATGTCAATTTGATACAGTAGAGGCTTCCATGTGGCTTCCAGGCTTCCAATGACTCTGTTAGCAATGCATTTGACACTGTAATAACACTAAATGATCCATCCATTTTCTTACACCCTTGTCCCTTAGTGGGGTCAGGAGGGTTGCTGGTGTCTATCTCCAGCTAACGTTCTGGGCGAGAAGCGGGGTCACCCTGGACAGGTCACCAGTCTGTCGCAGGGCAACAAAGAGACACACAGGACAAACAACCATGCACACACACACTCACACCTAGGAAGAATTTAGACAGACCAATTAACCTGACAGTCATGTTTTTGGACTGTGGGAGGAAACCAGAGTACCCAGAGAAAACCCACACATGCACAGGGAGAACATGCAAACTCCATGCAGAAAGACCGGGGCCGGGAATCAAACCCAGAACCTTCTTGCTGCAAAGCAACAGCTCTACCAACTGCACCACTGTGCAACCAACACTAAATGACATCTTTATAATTGTTGCTACTAGTTTCACTTTACTTGACGTAACAGTTAATATTAATGACACTGTAATAACACTTAATGACATATTCATAACTGTTGCTACTTGTTCCACTTGATGTAAAAGAAATTGTTATTGACTGTTATTAAGTCATTTGACAGTGTAATAAAGCTTAATGAAATCTTTATTATTCGTCCTACTTGTTTCACTTTATTTCAGGTAGTGGGAATATTAATCGCTCTTTTGTTAAAGCTTTTGATAGTGTAATAACAATTAAATCATTATGACTACTATTATGACATATTTATGACATGTGATTTCTTGGTTAATGACAAGTTGTCACAACGAAGACATTTTGAATAATGTCAACTTTGTATTAAAAGTGTCATGATTTACCGAATGACACTTTGACAACAGTCAAATATTCAAATAAAGTGTTATCGAAATTTCTAACAATTTCTAACAAGATTTATTTTTATATCAAGTGACATAATTTAGCGAAAGCCATAATGCTCCACTTGTGAAAGTAATTGTGTTGGGCTTCTCCTTGGCATTCAGACAATAATGATGAGTGCTACACTGCTGAAAAGGTCCCATAAAGAACTGTATAAAACATTGTGATATATAATTACATATATCACAATGTTTATATATGTATGTTGATTCAAAAAGACTTCCCCTATCTCTAGACCTCATGCTGCAGTGGAAGTATTACTAAAATATCCAACCAATAACTAATTTTTATGTGAATGCTCTGTGACAGGTTGAGTATGCATGTGAATTAACCTCCCTGAAACACACCTAAAGAGAATATGATGTTGAATAAAAGAGACACAAAAATAACACTTTTCTATAAATAGATATGAGCATTACTGGAACTCATTCTACATACAGATACATACACATACAGATTTGCTGTCTCATTTTTTCTGACTGTCTTCTACAGTTGGTATTTTGCCAGGAGCAATAGGCTAAATTAAAAGGCAACCTTAATCCACACAGACATGAGCCGGTGCATCCTGTCTTCGAGAGGTTAGCTGAAGGCTAATCAGTAAATCCAAGCTGACTGCCGGCTGACTGTTTATCTGGCTGTGTTGGGTGCAGGGGTGCAAAGTGGGTCTGACTGACTTGTTGAATATAGCATTCTGTGAAATTATATCTATCATCTGTTCAAAACTAAACATATGACTAATGTATTTTTCAATTGAATTGAATTTGTTTCAAATTTGAAACCATAAATTAAAGATCCTTTTATAATTTAATTTTATACACCTGCTTTTTTCCAGCACAAACAACTGATGTCAGAAAACATTCTATTAAAGCATAAGGCTGCCAGTTCAGAAGACAGAACATACAGAGTGACACTGATTAGTTGGATAGATGAAAAAAAGAGTCGGACAAGTAACCTGCCACACATTATTCCAGTAGCCTTTGCCAGAGTTTATACACCCTTGTTAAATTGTTTTTGATATTTTTAAACAGATCAAACTATCTGACAAACTAACTTACTTCCTCATCTTTAATGTTCTTCTAAAAGTCTGTTTAGTTGATTGATTGTAAAAAGTTTTTGCAGAGCAAAGGATTGATCAATCTAAAAGTTGACTAGTTGATGCAATCCCTAGTACTTGTATTTATGCAAATGCCATAGATTCTCAAGACTGTTCCAATTCAAGGCAAGCACAAAGTATCCAGATGTATTCTTGCTCTGTCAGTTTTCTCGAAGATGCACTATTGCATCCTTCTGCAGACTTGAGACAGCAAGATATCCCACAATGCATTGCCCCACCATATCAGTAAATAGAGAAGGTAAGTAGAGAAATGTATTGGTCTCATATAATGATTAATTTGTCACAAAAAGTGGTTTTAAGATGTTTGGATGCAAGAAAATATACCTTAAAACTTTGTCTAGTAGTCAGTTCATTTAGAATGTGCATATTCTAAAATGAGCTCTGGAGTTTTCACAGGCTGCTGCAGGCTCAGAAAGCAGTTGGAGTCTGTTTTTCCAGGTTAACTGGAGCCGATCTTGGCAAGTCACTCTTGTCACGTTCTGCCTTCTGTTATCTGTTTGAAGCGGCTGAAAGTGAGATATAGACTGTTTAAGTTTATATGGTAGATGACTACAAGTAGCATGTTATAAACTATATTATTTTTCTAAATTTTTATATTTTAGTTATTGGTACTGTTTTATGGGTATTGTTGCCATAGGTATTCATTTCAATGATCGATTACTATTCACAGGGCCGGCCCAACCCTCAATGGGGCCCTAAGCGAAATGTGGTTTTGGGGCCCTCTAGTTCTGCTAACAATGTGGACTGGCTGCAATCAGCAGTTCGATCATTAGATCATTCACACACCTTCTATAAATTTATTGCATCTCTAGCAGTGCTGTTTACATTAAATACATGTATAATATAGGATACATTTATTGGCCAACTGATTTATCGACCAGTTGATTTCTGGGCACCGATTTCCTTAATTTTGGGGGATTTTGATCGGCCGATACTTACATGTGAAGCTGATCTTATCCCCTGATCTTATCTTTGTCAGCAAAGGTTTATAAATCAGTCTCTGTCCTCTTCTGCTATACAGTAAGAGGTTTGACTGACAGACCGACCCACCAGGTCAGGTCTGCATGTTTACAGTTAACAATATTCACTCCGTTGTTGAAACTCAGTGACTTTCTTACTATATTTAGCGACATTTCAGACAAAAGAAAATAATTCATATCAGACAAACTCAAAATCGGCAGGTCAAGCTTTTTAAAGATCGGTAACCAGAGATCGGCCAGAAAACTGCAATCGGTGCAGCCCTACACACATATTCATGACATTCTTTGGTTAAATAAATTTATCTTAAATGTTCCTCCAATAGCTAAAAATGTCATTTATACCAGGTGAGTCTTTCTTATCGATGTTGCAGCTATGTAGCCTGACGAAAAAACATTTCGGTAGACAATGTCAAACATTGAGAAGTTTTAATTATGATCAAATGTTATCAAACACGGCATTTTGAAGCCAAAAATACACTCTAAAAAGTGTATTTGGGCTGAGGTTCACCTTATGGATTTATTTACATTAATTTCACTTCATTCTTTGGCTTTTGCTATGACAACTTACTTTTTTGTGTTTATTTATCTCAAAACTTACAAATCTTTAACCTAAAGGAACTTTTCACTTTGGCTTTACTTACAACAATTGAGTTCAATGCCAGTTTCGTATCCTATGTCTGACCAACCCAATTTATTCTGATCATCCAACTCAATTCACTAAGTCCTTCCATCTCAATTTGCTAAGTTTTTATAACTTAATTTATAAGAGGGTTCAACATGACAAATTTAAGTCACTCTTACTCAAATCATTTATTTTGTTCAAATAAACATTTAAAATTTCTTGGACTTAATTAACTAAACATTTTGTGCTGCAAACTTAGTTTGCAGCCTAATACTCTTTTTACAGTGCCCTCTAAATACACTCTAACTTAAAAGTTACAAATCTTTTTGACCTTTAGGGTAGACCTTTAGGGTCTGACCTTTTTACTTTGACTTTACTTGAAATAATTAAGTTCGATACCACATTTGTAACCCACGTCTGACACCATGACTCAAGCTTAGCAGGGAATGCAAATGGGTGAATGTGACTCTAGTGTAAAGCGCTTTGAGTGGTCAAAATGACTGGAAAAGTGCTACATAAGTTCAGTCCATTTACCATTTTTTGAAGTAAACTAAATGATTTGAGTAAGACTGACTAAACTCTGTTATCTTAAACATACTTAATAAATTTGTTAAAAAAAATTAACAAATTGAGTTGGATGATTATAATATATTGAATTGGTTAAACTTAATAAATTAAGTTGAATAAACTTAATTGAATTGCTTGCTACCCATAGAAGCAATTCAATTAGAATTAGAAGTTATTTTTATAGATTTGCCAACATAAGTCTTCTGATATTTTGTTTTGTTTGACTACCCAAATGTAAAAATAATCTCATTCCAGAGTAATGAAACTTAATGGAAAATAATGTTTTGCTTGTTGATAAAAGAGCATAGAGATAAGAAGAGAAGGAATGAGGTGGGCAGATAAATCAGACACATTGCATGTGTTGTGAAAATGTGTTGTGAAGGACCATTGTTTACTTGGTCTTTTATAAAGGACCAAGTAAACAATGGAGGAGCACAGGTTGAGTAATAGACTTCATTTATGTGACTCAGATCTTTGGAACAGCTCAGAAGGATGTTAGAAGGATTCAACTGTAAACAATGTTCTGATGCAGCTCAGTACAAAGATTCTGGAAAAGACTGTTTTGCTTGCTTCTTGACAAAAGAGCACAGAAACCAAAGGAGGAGGAATTAGATGGGCAGGTCAGTCAGACACATTGATCGTACTGTGAAAAGGTCAATGTAGCAGAGGATGGTTTCGATCCATCAGCCTGTGGGTTATGGGCCCAGCATGCTTCCACTGCACCACTCTGACAGTTGTGAAACAGTCTTGCACCCCAGATGGGACTCAAACCCACAATTCCTGGCTTAGGAGGCCAGTGCCTTATCACTGGGGCCACTGGGGCTGAACAGTTTCAAACCATACACAGCAAATTCAAAAGTGTTAGATTTCCAGTGTAAGTGTTAAAGATACAGTGTTAATTCAACAACATGAGTATTAGTGAGTGTTAGTTTATCTAAAGAGTTCCAAAGAGTTAAATAAAAGCAGTCCTGTCCAGTGGTGATTTCTAAATTAACACCAACTCTAACTCAGTCTGGTGTTGATTTAGAAATCAACATCAGACAGTTCCTCCCACAATTGTAACATATTTGTGATATCACTTCAGAGAGGGAACTACAGGTAGGGTGGGGGATGCAGTAGGCTCCTGACCTGGACCTACAGGGGACCCAGATGGGAGGCAGACAATGCCTTCCAGCATACAATTTTTTTTTTTTATCACATCTGACAAGAGATGTAAAAAGAAGGCCCTCTCTTATTAAATATTGTTCACCATACCCCAGTCGGTTATATAGTAGGGTGCCTCGTTGTTGACTCATGGTTGCTAAAAACCTTCCCAGACTGACTGATTTTAGTGACATAGTGGGTGTAAAATATTGAATAAAATGTTGTGCTACATTACTGGCTTTATTTTCACTCTTATATTTAACTTTATGACACACAAAACTACAAATGAATCGCCCTTATTGTCTCCAGGTGCATTGTGGGTAAAGCTTGTCACCAACGTGTAGCGGCCGTGTGTAGTCACACAGAAAACAAGTGCAGACGTCACATAATTGCAGTTTAACCCAATAGAAGACAACGCATAAAATTACAACAGAAACTGCAGAACAACAGAGACATACATTCATTTACCTGAGACAAATGGAAAGAAGAATAAGGAAAGAAAGAAAGAAAAGCAAAGACATCTTTGGAGAATTGCGAGAGCAAATCTGATTTGTTACTTCTGTGTAGAAAGTTTTATAGTAAAAGGCGTATTCTTATCCTTAATTTATTCAAATAAGGTGTATATTTGCTCATCCAACCAGGAGCCATCTCTGACCCTCTCTCTAAAGCCAGGAACTCCTGCTGTTTTACAGCTTTTCACAGATGAGTGTGAAAAGCTAGAACTTCTACTTATTGTTTTCCCACACAGACAAAAAGGCAGTTCAAACGATCTTAGCAAACCATCTGCTGTAACTACAGGTAACATAAAGGACAATAGGCCAGAATAAGTTACTGATTTTAAAACTATAATAAGGCTACTTCAATCAAGACATGTTAAGTTTTAAAACTAGCATACTTTAAATTTATTTTCTTAACACTAGCTAGAGCATTTCTACGGACTACACTAACATGTTGTGAATTTGTGTTGTTTCATCGTTAGTGACCAGTAGCCTGATGTTTCTGTTCTTCTCGGTTTGTTGCAGTGGAGGCAGCAGTATGGCGTCTTGTCTGGAGCTTATAACAAAGTACCGTATTTTCCGCACTATAAGGCGCACCTAAAAACCTTCAATTTCCTCAAAAGCCGACAGTGCGCCTTACAATAAGGTGTGGCTTATATATGGACCAATATTGAGCCACAACAGGTCTAGCAACTATGGTAAGCAGCCGCTGACTTAATTTTCGCCCGTAGAAGAAGCGCACAGTGCATGCTGAGATAGTTGTCAGAACGCTGGTTTGTGATCTATTAATAAACTTTGACTGACTTATCTACCTACCAACCATCTAGAATCAGGTCGTCTGCAGGTCATTTAGCACCAAGTTCTCCACGAACATGCTGTGCGCGAACGGAGAAGGGTGACCATTGTCTGGCCACGCCCCGGCCTAGTCGCGGAAGGCGCTCCTTGCTGACTGTCAGACTGTTTTGTTGACATTCGCTTTAGTGCAGCTCCATCTAGTGGATGCATAACATAACTCCAGCCTCTACTGTAGCGTCTATTCTATGCGCCTTATAATGCGGTGAGCCTTATATATGAAAAAAGTTTTAAAATAGGCCATTCATTGAAGGTGCGCCTTATAATCTGGTGCAACTTATAATGCGGAAAATACAGTAAGTTCCATGTTAAAATGATCATGTTTTTGACTATTTTTTATGAAGGCATTAATTTTCCGTTTACGCAAGAGTATCAATTCATATACATAGTTTGCTGAACGTACGTTTATTTGTTTGGATATCACGGTATATTTGAAATCTGCGCTGGTTCATCGACATTTGGATCTGTATGAACCAAACCGAACAATTGAACTCTGCGAGATTTTTTTTCTTTTTCTTTTTTTTTCTTTTTAACCCTGTGCAGGGTTCGGGCGTGCGTTTTTACCAGGGTTTTTTATTTTTATTTTTTGCATGGTTTCGCTTCTTCAAAACGGACAGATGTTACGTCTGCCGCGCTCCTTCTGTGCATCGCTCTCCTTCTGGGTGCGGGAGGGTAACATCTTCAACTCCATTTGTTAAAACTGCAGGGCGAGTTAAGTTTAGTTCTTCGCAGCGGCGCCACATTGGTTTTTTACATAATAGATCTATACAAGTAAGAATAGGTCAACAGTTGTCAGAAAAATATTTTGTTGAAAATGGAACTCCTCAAGGAAGTATTGTGAGTCCTTTGTTTTTCTCTGTTATGATTAATGATATGTTTGACAATTTGGAGAGTGGTATGGGTTGTTCATTATTTGCTGATGATGGAGCAATTTGGAAGAGAGGTAAGAATTTGAAATTTATAGTTAAGAAATTACAAAAAGCAATATATAGTATAGAAGAGTGGTCATATAATTGGGGTTTTAAAATTTCAATAGATAAAACAAAGACCTTATTTTTCACTAGAAAGAAAGTATCTAATGATTTAAAATTGTATTTGTATAAACATGATTTAGAAAGAGTAAATGAGTTTAAATTTTTGGGTTTGTGGATGGATGAAAAACTCACCTGGAGTAGACATATCCAAAAAGTAGTGGATAAGTGTAAGAGAGTTTAAATGTTATGAGATGTTTGGTGGGAAGAGAGTGGGGAACTGAAAGGAAAGCATTGAAAACAATATATACGGGTTTAATAAGATCTGTATTAGATTATGGTAGCCTGGCCTTTGGATCAGCATCAGAAACACTTCTTAAAAAATTAGACATTATTCAGTATCAAGCCTTGAGGTTGTGTACAGGAGCCATCAGAACAACTCCGATCTCAGTTTTGTTAGTTGAAATGGGGGAAATACTACTTTACCTCAGAAGATTACAGTTCAGATTATCTTACTGGAGTTATTTAAAGGGTCAGTATGAAAACCATCCATGTCAAGAAATTTTAAAACCTAGCTGGGAAAAGGGGAAAAAGACTTTAAAATCCTTTGGTTGGGAGATAGAGAGCGACGTGAAGGATTTTGATTTGTCATCTATAAAATTGAGTGAAACAGTTCCACTATCACCGGTCCATCCATCTCTGTTTCATGAAATCATTGTGGATTTATCTTTGTTGGAGAAGAGGAAAAAAGGAAATATTTCAGAATCATACTCAGTGCAATCATATATAGAAAATAAATACTTTGATTATGTTCAAGTGTATACAGATGCATCTAAAAGTTTAAGTAGCAACAATGGGGTGTCGTTTATCATTCCAGGATTTAGTATTAAAAAATGTAAGAGGATTTCTGATGGCGTCTCAGTGTTTACAGGGGAGATGATGGGAATAATTCTGGCATTAGGATGGATTGAAGAGGTTCGTCCTCTGAGAAGTTTAATTTGTTCTGATTCAAGTTCATCGTTATATTCAATTAAACATAATCAGTCTAATAGTAGGCCAGACCTTTTATTTGAGATTCAGTTAATACTTTATAGAATTCAGGCCATGGGATTAATTGTCATTTTTACATGGGTTCCATCGCATATAGGAATAAAAGGAAATGAGTTGGCAGACAAATATGCAAAACAAGCTTCAAAAAACAGTTGCATTGAGATACTGATTCCTTTTAGTAAAGAGGAAATAAAATCTATTATAAAACAAAAGGTTAAGGGAAGATGGCAGAAGCAGTGGGAAGAAGAAAGAACTGGTAGATGGCTTTATAGTATTCAAAGGAAAGTTGGTGCAATGAGGGCAACAGGAAGAAGTAGAAAAGAAGAAAACATTATATCCAGATTACGTTTTGGTCATACAGGTTTAAACAGTACACTGTTTAAAATGGGGAAACATCCATCAGGTAATTGTGATCTTTGTTTTCAAGAAGAGACAGTAGAACATGTTTTATTGTTATGTCCAAAGTACTCCGAGGAGAGAAGGAAATTAGAATATAGGCTTCTAAAGAATAAGTTACAGTTAAAAATACCAGATATTTTGGGATATTCCTCTTGCTCTGAATATTTATGTTATTTAATAAAATTTCTTAAGAAAACTAAACTGATAGAAAGGATTTAGTGTTTTTTTTTTGTTTGGCTTTTTTTTTAAGTTGCGTTCTGATCCACACTCCATACCAGTAGGTGGCGGTAATGCACACCATTAAGTTGCTTGCCAACCGCCATTAAAAAAACAAAAAGAAGAAGAAGAAGAATACCGACGCTTGAGTGTTAGCCAGTTATGGTAACTCTGAGCCCTCCTGTGATCAAGTTGTGTTTTCAGTTGAATTGAACTAATGCTTTCTGTCGTCTGGATTCTTTTCAGATGTCCCTGTGACTATAAGTCTGGCTATAACTTTGAGTTTCCCTTGTGACGCCGTGGATTTATTACCCATTGATGCCCAAGACCACCACTCGCCATCCTCGTTGAAAAGAAAGACTGCGGTGTCAGAAAATCCTAGCTGGCAGTCCGCTCGCTCTCTCCGTGAAGCATTCAAGTCCTACTACCTGTCCGACCTCCACCTCCAGCCCAGATTCTCAGCGCCCCAACCCCTGGCTGCGTCGTTTTCTCCCCTCTGTAAGCATATTACCTTCAAGTTAACTGAATATTCCCACGGTCTCTGAACTCACCTCCTGATCTGTTATTTTCCCCAGACGTCCTGGCATTACTGTTTGTTTCTGTCCACTTCGAGTTTTATGAGAACACACCTGGAATTCCTGTTTAATAAATGACTTTAACTGATCTTTGCATCCTGATTTGTGTTCTGCATGTGGGTTCGCAGTATTGATACAAGCATGACAGGTGTGCCAAATAATAAAACAAATTAACGAAGCTTCGAGGCAGGTAAATTTTCCTCGAGGAATTTTAATAATCGAGGTCCTCGAATCATTTGAGGAATCATTTCAGCTCTGATGTTTTGTGTATATGAATGTTTTTCTTTAATGTGTGTCACTGTGTAAAGTATGAGAGAGCTTGCAACTATGAGTTACTGATAAAAAGAACTAGAAGTTTCTGTTGGAATCCTTGTCAGCTCTCATTTACTTCCATACATTTAGAGTGAGGGTTTCCGACGACAAGTCTTAACTAAAAATCATTCCCTCCAATGAGGTGAGGGGTAGTTGCACGACAGTGGATAAAGATGTGGCATTGTCGTCCACCTGGTAACCGAGAAGTTCTAACTTGAGGTGTGTTCTTTTTGCTGTGACTGTATAATCTGAGATCTGTGTTGTTCAGGGCTCTTCTACTGACTGTGTTCAGTGAAATATAGGTCTTCGAACGCTTTTGCCTTTGAATAAAAATACAGACAAGAATTAATCTTTCTGTAGTTATTGGAACACTCTTTGATAACAGAATTTTCCACAAATGTCTCTTCAGTGTCATGTTTAGGAAGCCTTGTTGGCACAGTAGGCAGTGTCAGTCTTATAATTTGAAGGTTGTGAGTTCAACCCTTACATGGGGGATGTGTTCTGATTCTTCTTTTTCTTTTGGCACTCACTGCGATGAGTCAGTTGTGGTCCAGGGCGATGACAAGGAGCTGCCTTCCGTGAGAAGGGCTAGTGGCCAACAGAAAAAGGTATAGTTCAGAAACGATAAAGATCATGAATGTGGTTAAATCCCTGACACCTCTGTTAGTGGAACTTTCCAGGTCAAGTTTTGTAAGGTACTTAAGCTTCCCAAGCACTCAATAAGTTCATCAACTCTTGGCATTGGACAAGCATCAAAAACAGAGACAACATTACGTTTTGAGAAATCAACACAAAATGTCTCTTATTTTTCTTGGGAACAAGCACCACAGGGCTGCACCATTCACTTGCAGAAGGTTCTATGATCCACATAGCCAGCATTTCTTCCACTTCCTGTTTTAGTGCTGGCATCAGTTTTGCTGGAAATCTGGAGGTTGTATCCCTGATAGTGGGTTGATTTAGACAGCAAAGTCATATGTCCTACTCAATGAGATGGGTGTAGCCTGGTTTTGTGCTGAAAATCTCCCTTGGCAATATGGTCAGCCGCTCCTCCTGCCATTCTAGAGATAGATGGCTTACATCTGGCAATAGCTTTTCCCCAGCATTAGATGGAAGGAATTGCTCTTGAGGTTCCTCTTTGTTAATTACAGCCCACACACACAACTGCATTGATTGAACTGGCTGTTTAATCCACTCCTTCAGCATTTTGACATTAAATGGTGCTTTGACATTAAATGGTGCTTGGTACAGCAATCTGGCATGTTGAGCTCACAAGTGACCAGACCTACTTTTTTGTTGATGAGAAAAGACCCCTGCCACTTGGCTTAGAGGCTGCTTTTCTGCTCTGTCTGTCAAAGGAGGAGGACACACTTTCTCTGTCTCCCTGCCCTCCCTGTCTTCCCTGCTCAGTGTCTGTGTCCTGTGTTTTTAGAGCCTTCTTTGAATAGCTTCTGAAGTTGCAAATTATGGATCGGGTCAGCTGGTCTCTCAACCCAATTGATACAATTTTTTCCACTGGGAAAAATTGGAAATTGGTAAAGGGGAACCCTTGTGTTCTGACAGGACATTCTTCGCTGGATACACAATGGATTCTACATGGAAGTGGAAGACCGTGTGCCTGACGATGCTGTCAGTTGAAGATGTGTACATGATTGGATTCATGATAGCAGGTTTTCTGCTTATTGGAGTTGGCGGCTACCTGGCTTATCGGAAATTTTGGAAGATGCCAGCGGGCGTATTGGCAACATTGAGGCTGCTGGGTATGGTTGATGGAATCTGCAGAGCAATCAACACTCAGACTGAGATGATACGGGAGCTGAGCCGCATACTGGGTGCGATTCTGGAACAGGACTGTGGCCGGGCACCGGATCTCGGACTCAGAATGGATATGGTGTGACCTTGGAGTATGTTGTTCGCTCAGATTAGGAGGGAGACCCTAAAAATTTGGCTATTTGGATTTGCCATTGAGAAGCACCAGCGAGACTTTCAAGGCAGGCAGCAAACTGATGTCAGCCTGACCTAAACAAATTTCTGCTACGAAAATCTGGACCCCAGGCTGGCCAACTATCCTCCCCTGGTTTGCCAGCTATCCTCCCCTGGTTGTTATGTCTAAAGAAGACTCTGTAATGAAGAGTGTAGCTCAAAAACTGTCCAGATCTCAGGCAGCACAGCAGAGTGGAAACACAGAGGCTCAGCACCAGTAGCAACTGAATTAAACAAAGACTGACACGATGAGCTAATGCCGACACAGGACTTAACAGTTTAACTGTGCCGGCAGACGAACTATCATAGACAAGGACCCAACAAGAGACAAAGACAACAGGTGGGTTTAAATACACAGGGAGGGTAATCAGGTAACTAGACACACCTGGGAAGCAATCAACGGGGAAGACACAGAGACAACAGAGACTCACAGGACAGAAACTGAACACAGAAAACCCTTAAAAATAAATACACAGAAACACGGATCATGACACTTATGTGCCGAGGTTTTTTTTCTTCATCTCAAGCTCTGCACTGAAAAGAGCAGAGTGTGAAACAGGCAGTTTTTTTCCCTCTCCTTACCTGATGTTTTTCTTATTTTTCCTTTTCCCTCTGCAAGGCGGTGCCTGTTGGGCTGCGAGGCCTCAGCCAACTATTCCTCTCCCCCCTCACTTGTGTTGTTGTGTAATGGATGGTTGTACTGGAACTGCAATTTCGTTGTCTTTCTGACAATGACAAAATTCTTCTGAATCTTTTCAGCAGTGGGCAAGAAAGCAGCACTTTTTGTCCTTCCTTAAAGGTTCTCCTGCAAGCTGTTTTATCATACTTCTGCTTTTGGCATTGATGGGCATCTACTAGGTGACTATGGGCCAGTTCCTGAAACTGTTGAGACTTGTTCCTCATTTTCAACACATAAGAGAATGATGTACACTTTTTCAGGTCTGTCCTCCTCCCAGGCCTCTTTGAGGACATCCAGTGGGTCCCTGACAGTATGACCAGGGACCCACTGCATGAGGTACCTCTCTATAGACAAAAAGCAGAAACAGTAGCCACTGGTCCCAGTCTTTTCCTAAGTGTTTTACAAGCTTCTTCAAAATTGACTTCAGGGTTGTGTTAAACCTTTCAACAAGTCCATCGCTTTGTGGATGTTAAGGACTCGTTTTGATCCCACTGATGTCCAAAAGTTTGTAAATTTCCTTTAACAGATTGGAAGGAAAGTTTGATCCTTGATCTGTAAGGATCTCTGGGAATACCCACCCTTGAAAACATCTGTATCAGCTATTTGGGGGGTGTAACTCTTCTCAATGGGAAAGCTTCAGGGTACCTTGTTGCATAGTTGCACACCACTAAAATGTATCTATGTCCTAAGCTACCTCTCCAGTGGGCCAACAATGTCCATGGCAATATGAGAAAATGTGATGTCTATTACAGGCATAGGAATAAGTGGGGCTCTGTCACCTTTCCTACTCAGAGCTGTCAACTGACACTGTGGACATGATTTACTGAATTGGACAGTGTCTGAAAACTGTCGAGGCAAAAAAGAAACGATTTGATATTCTGGAGAAGGATTTCACATATCTGACATGACCCACTCAAGGAAGTGAATGGGCCAATTGTAAAACTATTGGCCTTATCGTATAATAATAATAATAATAATAATAATAATAATAATAATAATAATAATAATACATTTAATTTATAATGCACTTTTCATTAATAAAAATCTCAAAGTGGTCATGGTTCATCTAAAAACATAAAATCAACAATCAAAAACAATTAAAAAAGACTGTCAAATAAAAGTGAAGAAGGCTTGTCTAAAGAGGAAAGTTTTCAAGCCAGTTTTAAAATCGGACAATGATTGCGGGGCTCTCAAATAGTCTGGGAGAGAGTTCCAAAGACGAGGAGCAGCCACAGCAAATGCTCGATCACCCATAGTCCTTAGTCTTGATCAAGGAAGGTGGAGAAGATTGCTGGATTGGGATCGTAGGGGTCTAGAAGTTGAATGTGAAGTAAGGAGGTCCTTCAGGTAATCTGGTGAGGTTCCATGTAGACAGTGATGGATGATAAGTGCAATTTTATACTGAATCCTATAAGTTACAGGAAGCCAGTGAAGCTTATGGGAACTACTAACTGATTACCTACTTTTCTACAGCAATACAGTGTTCATTCTTTACAATGAATACTTCCCAAACTCTCTCTGTAATCTGAGTTGGTTCTTGGTAACACTTAACACAAAGAGATGCTAAAGAGGCATCCTGCTTTTGAAGTTGGACCATATCGCTTGGAACCAACAGTAGCTCATCAATCTCTGGTTCAGAAGGGTAAGTCAGGAATTTTCGTCCCCCTTACTCTCTTGTCTCCGCTGTATTCTGCTTGTTCTTGAACACCGCCTTCTTAATATTTCCTCACGAGGAATTTCAGTATTAGCAAAAGGTAACTCACTCAAACCTGGCTCTGACTGAGACCTTCTAGAGCTAGACCTAGTGACGGCTAGCAGAACTTCACATGAAATATGTAAATCTTTCTCTTTGCTAACAGGTCCCCAAGAATTGGCATACCCCGACCCTACACAGTCTGGTAGGGAACTTCATCCATCACTCCAACTGTAAGTAAATGCTCCGATTCATGAACTTGAAGGACAACATTGGCAATAGGTTAACCAACATCATCACCATGAACACACCAGGCTATAACTTTACCACAGGACAATTTTGTCTAACAAGGGTGCTTCTATCTCCTGGATGTAATAAGGTGATACACGTTTTTCCCTCAATAAAAACACAGATGGTGCACTCCTGATCACTAGAACGTGCTACAGACTCAGATTCTTCCTGCAGCAAATCAAAACACTGGTGAAAACCATGTGTAAGTCTTACTGGCTTGCTGACCTGGGCAATCAGCCTTAAAATGACCAGTTTGACCACAAGAATGACAAACCAAAGGGCTGCTTTGTTTAAATTCCCTAACACAGCTATTGCTACTGATTGGGGAATTTTGTTGGGATATTTAAGTGTGTGTCCATTCCCAACCCCCGACTTACTCACCACTGAAAAGGCTGAACTGGGGTTGCACTCTTTTACCCAGGTTCAAAGGTCTGGGCTGAGAACTCTAAGAAACTGCTTTAGCACTACGACATCTCCTATTTGCTCTTTTGTCTTCTTCTCTAGAATCATCCACTTTTCATACAGATCTTTAAGGCGAGTTCGCAGCTCTTTGGGTATCTCATCATCCTTCCCTGCCATGACCTGGACCCTCAGGTTTGATGCTTCAGAGTAGAAAACATAATATTCAGTTGCAAGCAGGGGTGAAAGTAAGGGGGTACGGTAGGGTACTGCGTACCCCTAAAAGTTTTAGTGGGGGTACGCAGTACCTGCAAGAGAGAGGAGCGACTGTCTGCTGTAAAAGAAATCAACAGGTTCACTGTGCAGCCGTGAGTTCACCCACTAATCAGCCGTGATTGAAAGGTTTTTCAAGAACAATCTAAAACACAACTTGATCAGTTAATAAGTAGCTTTTCCCCCCATTTCATATTGTTTCTATTGTTCGTGCTTTACTAGAGCAGGGCTGCAATACGCCGATAGCGGAAGGTTTTGAGTCGATCTCAGCATTAGGTGACAAACTGAACGC